>NW_026463411.1:0-64697 GCF_021730395.1 Mercenaria mercenaria
GATCACAGGACACTATTGCACCGCCTCCGTGACCACTTTGGTTTCGCTGGAAAACCACTCGAATGGATAACTTCATATCTGAGCGACCGCTACCAAACTGTGACCCTAAATAGTGAATTGTCAAAACAAGTGCAAATGACATATATTGTCCCACAGGGATCCGTTCTCGGACCAAAATTTAATCTAATTAAATTGTGTAAGGAATCTTGGTGCTTTTCTAGACTCCAAAATGAGCATGGAAAAACATACTAACTCAGTTTGTAGATCAGGATACGGACAGCTACATCAAAATGGCCACATCAGGAATTATCTAAATACAGAATGATTGTAAAAAATCGTTAGTAAATTCACTCGTCACTTCACGCCTTGATTATTGCAATGCCCTCTTGTATGGTGTTCCGAAGGCCTTGCTGAATATACTTCAAATTCTTCAGAACACTACAGCTCGAACTATAACGAGAATATTGCGTTATGATCACATTACAACGGTATTAAAAGAATTGCATTGGATGCCAGTTACTCACAGAGAGGACATCAATATTCTAATTCACATATACAAAGCATTGCTTAACCAATCACCGATCTATGTTAAAGACTTGCTAGAACTCTATCAACCAGCAAGAAATTTAAGATCCAAGAACAACTGAAAACAACTAGTTGTTCCAAAAAGCAAAACAGTGAGGTACGGTGATCGTAGATTTTCATCAGCTGCACCGAAGTTATGGAATGCTCTCCCGGCTATCATTAGAGACGCTGAAAGCTTGGATGCTTTCAAAATATCATTAAAAACACACTTTTACTTAAGATCTATTGAAACTAACTTTGCACTGGAAAACAGGCTGTATATGACTTTGCAATAGAAACTATTTACTGTTGTTTATCTTTATAATACCTAGTACAATTTAAATGTAGTGTAAGATCTGATTCAGGCTAAATACATTGTACCTTTATTGTTGATATTTTTGTGTTGTATTGTGTGTCCATATTGTGAACTTTCAGATAATCTGATTTTGAAAATGTAAGCCTCTAACATAAAGCTTTCGTTATTTAATAATATTAATTTTCAAAAATATTTTGACGCAAAACTATGGTATGTGCAGTTTCAATACTTTTTGCACCAAATCATTTATAGTTAATTCGAAGATCGTTGGTGCAAAAGCTCTAGTTAATGAACTTACCATAGTTTTTGCACCAAAAATTTAATAGTGCAGTTACGTGTTTAATTTGTTGCCATAAAGGGAAGCATTTATCAACATACAGCTTCCAAACTTTAATGGATAATGCAAATTGATATTTATAACCTAAAAATTGATTTTCGCAAGAAACTGTTAGTAACAAAACATTTTGCTCCATGGTGACGAAATGTCTAAAACAATGGCAGCTTCTTAAACTTACATTTCCATGTTAAATAACAGTTTTTAAATCATCCGCATTGCAAAAGTTTGTATACGCTTTTACAGTTCTACCAAGTGTACCCATAACAACAAAATTGAAGTTTCTTCAGTACAGCAAGCCAATGACAATAAAACATAATATACTAGTTGCTAATTACTAAAAGTGGGTCTAAAATTGACAGATATCAAGTGCTTCATAGCTTCTATTAAGGCTTGCTGGGTCAAAAGACTTATTACAGATGAAAACAAAGGTATATGCAAATGTTTTTTTTTTATGAACAAATATTAGATACAACGGGAAATTAACTTCTTTTTTGAATGAAACATCAAAGACATTGCAAATTAAACAAAGGTAATCGTTTCCTAAGAGATATTCTAACTTCATCGTTCAAAATAAAGAAAACCAAGAAGAGCTATAGTAGACGCGGTTTGATAGAGTCTGTTTATGAGAGGTGATGAAATGTGCATCACCTCTCACGCCCCCTAGCATCAACTTAAGCGAAACACAATAACGTATATATCAAAAAGACTCCATGATCCCAAGGGACTAGAAAATATAACACAATTGAATTGAAGTACGAGAAAACTTTTTACAGCAGCCACATGGCACTTAAAGATTGCTTGTGATAGTGAAAATTATCTGTAAAAAGATCCTTTGGAGGCAAAGAATCAAAGGCCTCTTAATTCAAAAGGAACTGAAAATAAAGTTTAAGTTTTTGAGTGCTAGTAAAAATGTTTAGATAAAGGTGTATCAAGCTATAGGAAAAACTCTCTTAAGATCGTTTTTGGTTGGTTTTTTTTTTTTGTTTGTTTTGTTTTGGGTTTAACGTCTACTTTAATGTCGGTTTTCAACAGTATTTCAGTCCTTTAAGACCTACATTTGTTACTGACAAGAACTGAAATATGGGTTAGGAGGCTTGGAATAACGAGAAAAGGGAATACATCAAAGAGACTTTGAAAAAATAGTTTTCTTTGAATCAATACTTGTCCCAGGTTCAAGAATGTGTGTGACATGTACAAGAGACGTTCAATTAATGACGTTCCTCCAACACCAACTTTACACTTTACATGTGTTTTTCGGGATATAAAAATAGTAGACATCATCAAGTCCCATAAAACTTACATAAATTTTGACAAGATTATGCTCCATTTTGGACTTAGAAAATCCTGGTTAAAGTTTTGCGTTCCATTACATACACCTATTTCTAAATGGCATACAGTGGCGTCCGCATATTGGTTCTCCGTGCACACGATTAAACCCTTGCGTGGCACCATTCATAAACGTATCATCGTTACACGCTTAGTTAATCGTGCAGCCAATCAAATTAGTTTTAAACCGTGTAAGCGTGCGGAAGCGGGAAACGAGTTTTTTGCATTATACGCATGCGCAGCGTGTAGATTGGAGATGGTAAAGCGCATGCGCAGCTCGCGTCGTCTGCATGATGCCTGTGTATGATCACAAGTGGAATTTTTTAATTTTTGTTGCTTCCATTTCAAAGTTTAAATGGAATCAAAACATATTTACTAATTGGTCTTCATTAATTACCGATTAAAGATTTGTCTTTAAGAACAAATGTAAAAGTTTTTTTTTTCTTTTTATGTCATATCGTTTCGTTCTATACAAGTGTTAAAATACATTTTTAATTTCATTTCAGTGAATTTCTCTATTATTTCAAACACACGCTGTTTTGCATAAGTCATTAAATGAAAAGGTGAAATTAGTTTAAACAGTTTTTTCATACAAGTATGCATAACATGATACAACAGTTCTAAAGATAAAATGAGGATTAGGAAACAAAGTCTGTGTAATTTATTGTGTCCTTCTCCTATAATTACTATACATATTAAACTACTTGTTATGACAGACTGAACATACAAGCGCACAACAAAAATGAAATCAAAAGAAACATACTGTATAAACAGATAATAAAAAGAAGTATAAGGTGAAATTATCCATATATTTCCAAATGCCTCGGTGATGATCTTATACATTTAATGGACTTTGCTGCGTTTTTTAATCCACTGTTACAAGGATGAGTGTATACCAAGTTATCATAAATATTCTTGTATGAAAGGTTTTAAATGACTTTTGGGGCTGAATAATTATGAATATAAATTTACGCTGAGAGTAAATTCTGTCACAGAATACAGGCTAGATTTAGTGTGATGATTTGATAGATTATTCACATTAGGGCAAAAAATACAGCTTTTATACGGGAGCTAGTGTATATTAGAATAGATACGTTTTTCTTCCTAGTATGTACTATAAACTCTCATCTGTTTAAAAATCAATCAAAAAAAAAAAAAAAAAAAAAAAACAGAAATGGAGAAATGCGTAACTTAATATAATATGTAATTTATTATTCAACTATAATATTCAACGAAAATCAGAAAATTTATCATAAGGAATGTCTCTAAAAATACGTAACAAAAAAGAAGAAACATAAGTTCTTTTCGCAAAATTGTACATACCTATCATAGTTACTAAAGATTATACATATTTAAACATGCGCAAAATGCAAACTCCCCGCTAAACAATTAATGGAAACCGGATGACACAATATCCTATCCTGCCAGTCACAGGATCAAAGTGCAATACCGCCTTTGGCGGAACGTTACGTGCTGTTTGTAATCTACCTAATCAGAATGAGAGTCTCACAATTAGTACGTTTTGTCTCGAATAGCTCGGGCAATATCTCTATATTGCAAATTTTGGGGGTAAATTGAAGAAAACTTTTCCGAAAACGGCCAGCTGTTAAAACTATCTTCATGCAGTTAAAATCGAACCCTTCTAATAGAATAAACGCACTTAGTCTATGTATCAATTAAAAAAAACGCGGGTGCACTCTGTCATATATTTGGGGAAAGGAATGAATTATGTGAAAGATATATTTTTACTGTGTGTTCGTATTATGGGGACCCTTTTCATTCTCGTGTAGGGATAAATTTTTATAAAATATCACCTTATTTAAGTCGTCGGCCCACAGTTCATGCTATTAACTGGTCTAAAGTACAACGGTATATTTTCCTGTACTGAACTCGTAACTTGAAGGAAATTTATTTCCGACCTGATGCAAATAGAAACTTTATGGATCGCTTGCCGGTAAAAAAAAAGTGGAAAAATATTGCCCGAGGTCCGAAAAAGTCATTCATTAAACTTCAACAAAAATGTGTTTTAGTGTGTTTAACATATTTATCAAGTTTTCAAGTTTTACTATCAAATCGGAAATTACGTTCAAACATTAGTAAAACGCGGGGGATGAATGATTTTCTCGTCAGACGAAAAGTTTTACTGGCTTATAAAAATATAAAGTATTACACACCTGACTTATATATTCCTAAAAATTTTCAAACAGTTGTAGACCTAATTCTGAATACAGATTAATGTGTATTTCGTTTGATATAAAAAATGGAGGGGAACCGTAATAATTCGGCCACAGCAAATTCTACCATTTGCTTTTTCCATCTAAATTGCAATTCAAAGTTCCGTGTATTTGGCAGCAGAACGAGAAATTTCTCCAGTAACGAAGGTTCGATTATATAGTTTTCATTTTCCTTTGAGAATTCATTAGAATTTAAAGACTTCAAAGATGACATTGTGACAAAAGAGAAGGCCAATCAGATGATATGTACGTCGGTTGCACCACTTGAGATATATCTATCTCTTTCCGAGGGGCGACCCTAGAAATACATACAAATTGTAAAGCACACGCATCATTTTTGACGTCAATGACACGAACCACTCGGCCACAAGAGCCCACCACCCCCCCGCCCCTCCCACACACATCATGATCACCAATGTGTAGTTGCACTATGCTAAATTATCACTATATGACATCTGGTGATTTAACTTGAATACTATTTTCATGTTTATTAAACAAATACAGGGCATAAACTGCATTTACGGGTCAAGTGGGATAATACGTGATGTAAAATGTGGCGATTCTAGCTTAAATACAATCCGCAATATAAACACCAGACTGACAGCCGGACGGGCAACACAAAAACAATATTCTTCCGCTTTTGGCAGAGGACAAAAAGGAAACAATTTAAGATATGACATAAATTGAGTAAAGATTCACGTGCAATTTACTTGTCTCATCACGATTTCAACTTATTACCATTTTTGAAAATGACGCATTGGACCGGGAAGAATTAAGTACAAAATGGAGATAATTTTAAATGCATTCAACGTAGTAACTGTTCTTGTGTACTGCTCTGCATCTCATGTAAGTTAAACTGTCCGAGATGTTCTTAGTACTTTTGGACAAGAAAATATTAGCTACATAAATGGAAATAATCTGAATACTCTTCAACACAGACATCAGGTTCTTGTAAGATGCACTTCCTCTCAACGATATCTATGTGCATCTTTAGTTTCAATGAAATGTCGGCTGTACATTACGAACTTTTTGGTAACATCGATCTGTCGGAAAATCGATAAATTTGCTATATAAGCAATATTTTATTCTGTATTCTTAAATTAATGGATAATTTTGATACATTTTTAATTATTCGTTTAAAAATTGCGTTATCTATTATTTTCTTAGTCCAAAGATTGCACACATTTAGCATAATATAATTTAATTGTAAATGTTTTAAAATTACCCTTTGATATTTATTGTGTATTATAATATTGCCTAGGGGTAAACATACCCGGGTCAGTGTTGTTTCAAATCGGGTCATAAAAATACATTACCCCAATTACTTCAAGTGATACTTTTAGGTATTTTTATGGTTTTTGCGTTGATATGTATATATTTCACTTTCTTCTGTCTTTTCTGTAGTCTTTTCCCTTTCCATCGGTAGTTATTTTTATGATTTTTACCCTTATTTTATTAATCGTATGACAGTAGGAAATTTAGAATTCACAGAAATATATTATACTTGTCCATCTATGAATTTAGATTATACCATAAATCGTTAATAGATGTGTTCCGTAAATATTTACTAAGTAAAGATCCTGGCCCAAATTTCATGAAAAAAACTTAAGTAATTACTTAGTTAAGTCTGCTATTCTAAAATTGAGCTATTGCTTAAGTTATTGTTATTTAATGTTGATTTTTTTAATGTATTTATAGTTAAAATATACTATGGTAGTAATATTTGTCAGCAGTACTTATTCAAGTCACGCAAATATGATATTTCTATTTAAGCATGATATAAGAAAATTAATCCTTACCATGCTAAATTTCTATTTTGAACTTGTCTATCTTTCAATTTGGACAGTACCATAAATTATGAAAAGGGGTGCATACCAAAAAGTTACTTGCTGAAAGGCAAACAGTGCAGATCATAATCAGTCTGCACGGATGTGCAGGCTGATCATTATCTACACTGATCGTAAATTTATGTGTTAGATTTAAAAAAAAAAATGTTACGCTTTTAAAATACTTTAGATGGCCTATTCATATTCTTGAATATTTATTTTATTTATAGACTGTTTCTTGTGCGTAAATATTTCTTTTTTTTTTTGTACATAGATATATGTTTAACATGATATTTCATATATTGAAAAGAACGTAAATTTATGTGTTTGATGTATAAAATGTAACGATTTCTAAATATTTTAGATAACATATTCGTATTCTTAAATATCACTTTTATTTGACAACCGATAAAGTATAATATAAATTTGCGACACTTTAATAATATTAAAACTTCATTCAAGTATATTGTTTCGCAAACCGCCCGCCAGAAAATGCATCAGAAAATGACCAAAGCTGTTAATTATCGACCCCATCCCAGTGTTACTACAACAACAACAATTATACCGAATATCGATGAATGCATTTGGTAGCGCTGATATTGGATTATTGATTTCGTGATAGATAGAGCTGTCCCGCTTTATCGTTTTAGAGATGTTTCTAAAAGTTGGTAATGCATCAGAAGCAAAATGTGAGTAAAGGTCGAACAGACAGACAAAGCGATAAAAATATTAAAAATCTCAACATGAAATAAATCAACTTTATTGATACTATAAAATATTATTATATCGAAAGAAAATACAGTAAGAAGCAAAATTAAACAGGAACGGCTACCTTTACATGTTTTAAACACGTCATGTGATAAAAACCGATGTATCATCTATCCTAAAAACACAAAATATTTGAAAGTAATTAAGTTTTAAAACAAAAATATCATTTTCGTAATAAGCAACCTCTACGTGGTGCGTTTTTCAATTACAAAAATAAACCAGAGGGCCATGATGGCCCTGTATCGCTCACCGGAGTACCATTGCTCAAAATGATATGATCAAGTTTTGACATAGAGGGTGCTAGGCTCAAATGCTGCATTTTTGTACTAACATGATATTCCTTATATACTTATTTATTCGTTTACATAAAATAAAGGGAGGCAAATTGTCATAAATTCAGTCAAGTTATCTACCCTGATTGTCCGAGTCCATCTGATGGCACAAATGACATTTCAAATCAGTGTCTTCATTGGTTACTGAGATACAACCATTTTAATTTGAAACAAAGGGAAGTAATTTGACATAAAATCAGTCCAAACTATCTACCCTGGTTGCCTCAGTCAAACTAAAATCAATAATGAAATTCCAAATGAGTTCTATCAACATCCATTTTTATTAAAATCATGGGAGGTAATGATGCATTGGTATATGCATGTGGAAGATACAGAGTACAAGCCTATACAGCAATATATTAGTAAAGTATTCATATTGATAAATGTTCTATCAAGAGTTACCTAATACGACTATTTCTTACCATGAAATACATAACTAACGTTTCAAACAAATCTCATTTGAAGATGCTAAGGTGTATTCATTTAGATAAAAAATAAAGGGAGGTAATTTGTCATAAATTCAGTCAGTATGTATCTTCACTGATTGTCCAAGTCCATCTGTTGACATAAATGCAATTTCAGATCAGTATCTTCGTTGGTTACGATGATATATCCATTTTAATTTCAAATAAAGGGAGGTAATTTGAAATCAGTCCATAGTTACCTACCCTGATTGTCTCAGTCCAACTTATGACAATAATGAAATTTCAAATAAGTTCTGTAAGTACTTACTGATATAAATCCATTTTGATCGCAATCAGGGGAGGTAATCAGATATTAAATAACTCATGGAATCGAAGATTTATTGTTGTTGAAGATATTTCGGAAGTTCGTATCAAGTCAAACCATAAAAGAAATCTCTATATGGTTTCAAAGGCCAACATAGCCAATTTTGGACCTTTGAGGGGCCATAACTCTAGAACCCATGATGGAATCTGCCCAGTTCAAGAACGGAACCAAGATCTTCTGGTGATACAAGTTGTGCGCAAGTTTAGTTAAAGTCAAATCATGCTGCTATTGTGCAGACAAGGTCAAAATAGTTTATTTTTGGCCATATCAGGGGCCATTACTCTAGTACCCATGATGGAATCTGGCCAGTTCAAGAAAGGAGCCAAGATCTTGTGGTGATACAAGTTGTGCGCAAGTTTAGTTAAAGTCAAATCATAAATGAAGCTGCTATTTTGCAGACAGGTCAAAATAGCTCATTTTGGCCCTTTCAAGGGCCATAACTCTCGAACCCAAGATGGGATTTGGCCAGTTCAAGAATGAAACCGAGATCTTATGGTGACACAAGTTGTGTGCAAGCTTGATTAAATTCAAATCATAAATGAAGCTGCTATTGTGCAGACAAGGTCAAAAAAGCTAATTCTGGCCCTTTCAGGGGCCATCACTCTGGAACCCATAATGCAGTTTGGCCGGTTCAAGAAAGGAACTAAGACCTTATGGTGATAAAAGTTATGTGCAAGTTTGATTAAATTCAAAACATAAATGAAGCTGCTATTGTGCAGACAAGGTCAAAAAAGCTAATTCTGGTCCATTTCTGGGGCCATAACTCTGAACTCATAACAGGATTTGGCCAGTTCAAGAAAGGAATCAAGATCATATGGTGATTCAAGTTATGTGCAAGTTTGGTTAAAATAAAATCATTAATGAAACCTCAATCGTGCAGATAAGAAATTGTTGACGCACGCACGGACGCACGGACTGACGACGAACGAAGGGTGATCACAAAAGCTCACCTTGTCACTTTGTGCCAGGTGAGCTAAAAACCAAGCAATAATGGTCTTGTGCAGTAATACTGTCATTCAGTGGATAAAAAAAATAGCTGCAACAATCAAACCATTTTGTAGAATCCAGGGTTATTTAGTACTTGTTTCAGTCCGCCCGCTAAGCTTAAGGAATGCGACGATCTACGTACCGCGGGGTCGTGAGTTCGATTCCCGGGCGAGGCGTATGTTCTCTGTGACGATTTGATAAAATACACTGTACCTGAAATCATTGTCCTCCACCTCTGGTTCAGGTGGGGATGTTGGCAGTTACTTGCGGAGAACAAGTTGTACAGGTACAAAATAAATGAACACTGGTTTGGTTAACTGTCCGTCATTACATAACAGAAACACTTGAAGTATGAAAACTGTTAATCTACTACAATTTTCGAATAAATTAAGGTCGAATCGGTCTTACAATAAATCAAGCATACGAGATCTTATCATTTTAATAGCTGAATGTCCTTCGTTTTCAAAAATCAGGATTCAATTAAATTCTGCATTTTAAAAATATTTGTTTCAAAAGTGCAAAATTACAATTCAGTAGGTATACAGACATCAACAAATAGGAAAATGGCGCGAAAAAAATGACAGAAAATAACGGATTCTAATAGTTCGCAGTTTTGGCTCTGTAGAAATACATTCCTTTCTTGTGATGCATTCATTTTTGGTTCAAATTATTTAACAGATATCTTTGATATGTTGGTAGCATTTTCGTCGTAAAAAAAAAACAGAACTTGTCACGGAAAATAAGTCATTCTTTCAATTTGTATACTACACTGACAACATTCCTCAAGAAAAATAACTAAGTCACAGACCTTTCAAATGGCCCGCGGTGTGTGCATTGTTCAGTGCGCGCTGCAGCAGTTCAAAGTCCCCCTATTTCATATAGAGTATTTAGTGAGTCAGTACCTCAGCAAACTGTCTCTGTGGTTACCTTAGCGCGAAGTGAAATGTATTGTATTCGTCTGTTCTTGTCTCGCTTCCAATATAAATTGTCGTCTGCAGCAGTGGCTTCGCACATTAATTGTAAATGAATTTAATGTAAACAAGCTTAGCTTTATAAAAACGCTAGTATGCGGCCGTTGCTGACTTAACGTCGTAAATAATTATTTTAACATTTTTAAACATCGCTCAACAATTAGACACAATCACAGCACTGTTAACGGAATCGTGTGCCATGATAGCTCAGTCGTAGGGCGTCCGCCTATGGATCGAGAGCTCCGGAGTTTGAGCACCACCGGAAGGAGAGACAGAGAAAAAGAGGTCACAGTTAGGCAGAGTAGCTGGTCCAGCGAAAAGACTTTATTCCTGAAAGATACTATCTTCAGAGGATGGTAAAAAACTGCAGCTGGCCCGACGCAGTGACTTTCTTCTTGGGGATGTATTCAGGTTCGACGCAAGATTTTTTTCTTTAGCGGGAACATCATAATCGAATTTCTTCTCTCCACAAGCGAGATTTCCGGACTTTATCGCAGATTTTCGTATAAAACTATCGTAATACCGTCAAACAGTCTATCACAACATAATATCAAAAAGAGTTTCCTGTTGGTGGTTCTACAGCTGCCTCCGATAAAATATGCATGCAAACATCATTTTCCCGTCATGCAGAAGTAAATTTCTTTTCCTTTCTCACACTGCCAGATGTTAACTTCTTCTTGTTACCTTGAACAGCATCATTTGAAAGCATACGTAAATATTGTATCATCGTTCCTACGAATAGACACAACTGTTTTACTGGAAAATCATTCAGTAAGTTTTATAATAAGACTTCAGAAAACAAGAGGCCCAAGTGGGCCTTAGTCGCTAAACTGAAGCAAAATTTGACCTAATTAGATCCTCCTTGTGACAAAGTATTACATTTAAAATAGAATTTTAAACAAGAGCTGTCCGTAAGACAGCGCGCTCCACTATTCAGCGATTTGACAGTAAAATGAATATATATCTCAATAAGAGACCTCTACTTTAAAAGGAAGATACAGTAAGGGGCATAATTCTGTCAAGAACACAAATAAGACTTATTTGGATTGTTACCAGACATGCATATGACGATGGCAAAGATATATTTTGAGTTCCAAGTCATTATCTTATAAAGTACCAAAGTTATTCCCAGAAAACAAAATTTGTCAAAAGATAAAAGTATGAAAGGGGCATAAGTTGGTAAAAAATACAAATCAGAGCTATGGGGATTGTTACCACACATGCAGATGATGATGATAAAGATACATCTTAAGTTTCAAATCTTTATCTTATGTTGCAGTAAAGTTATATCCACAGAGCGAAGATTGCCAAAACTCTTTAAGTATGAAAGGGGCATAATTCTGTAAAAAAATACAATCAGAGCTATGAAGAATGTAACTACACATGCAGATGATAATAATAAAGAAATATTTTTAATTTCAAGCAACTAAAGATATATCTATAAACGAAGCTTTTGAAAAAAAATAACATGAAAATAATTCCATGTATAACAACTTTTTGACCTTGACCTTGGGTATAATGGGACCAGCCCCTGCACAGTCTTTGTTTGTATGCTGGACAATGTTTATGTGAAATTACAGTAGGATATAAGTAACAGTAACAAAGATAAGACAGAAAATACAAAAGTTGCCGAAAACCTTTAACCTTAAAAATAATCTAACACCTTGGTGACCTTGACTTTGGGTACAAGGGCGCAGCTGTTTGTATGCTGTGTGCTATGCTATATGTTATGTGAAGTTACAATAAGATATAAGTAACAGTAACAAAGATATGACAGAAAAACAAAGGCTATCAAAACATTTAACCTTAAAAATATCCTAAGTATAACACCTTGGTGACCTTCTTGACCTTATGTATAATGGGCCCAACACCGGCACATAATTTGCTTGTATGCTGGACAATGATTATGTGAAGTTACAGTAAGATATAAGCAATAGTTACAAAGATATGACAGAAAAACAAAGGTTGCCAAAAAACTTTAACCTTAAGTATAACACCTTGGTGACCTTGTCCTTATGTATAATGGTCCCTGCCCCTGCACATACTTTACTGTGCTTGTATGCTGGACAATGTTTATGTGAAGTTACAGTAAGATATAAGCATGATAAGCAATAGTAACAAAGATATGATTAAACCCTTTTCTAGTATGATGTCAGATGTGAGACACAGCACAAGATCCATTTGAATATATCTTTATTTTGCTGCCAGACCTTATAGTGCTCAGATGTGGAATGGCACAAACAAAAAAATACAACAAAAATGCATCAAATATACATTTAACCTACTAAGCTGATAACAACCTTTTTAGTCAATACCAAAATGTCAATATTCAGTCAAAACAAATCTACTGTACTCATGACAATAAATGGTAGTTACAGAACTTACACTGAGTTATAGATTTTATCTATCAGTCTGTAATCAAGTAAGGCTTTAAAACAGAATTTTTTCAGTCCTTTTCACTGAGAGACTTTTTTCTCTTTATTCAATTAGACTTTTCTTCAGATAAAATTACACATTTAAGTATACTTTAAACCTGAGCGAGAGCTAATGTTATAGATGAAATATTTACAAAACAACCCGTAATGACAATTCTATGACAACTAGTCATAACTATTACTAGTACAGCAATTACTTTAAATACTGGTTATTAATACATGTCAAAGGGTTAGAAATAAGTGCAGTCAGACCGGGATTCAAACCCAGAGCCTCGGAATACCCTTCAGATGCTCTACCAACTGAGCTACCCAGCCGCCTACACACTTTCTCCCCGTTTTAATATTCAAGTCCTATACCGTGACATATTTCCCCACCATTTTGAAATTTGTCCTTGAAATTTTTTCAGTTATAGGTACTTAAGTATATATAAGCAATTACAGGCGTAGGAGAATAGCCAGTGTAATACCATCACCGTCCAAAGCTGGGCGCCAAATGTCAAAGAGTGAGAAACATGTGCAGCCAGACCGGGACTCAAACCCGGGGGCCTCGTAATACTGTTCTGATGCTCTATTGACTGAGCTACACGGCCGTCTACATAATTTCTCCCTGTTTTAATATTCAAGTCCTATACCATGATATACAATACCGGAATTCGGTCTAGAGTAGAGATCTGGGCTAGTCCAATTTGATGTGATCCTAGGAAATATTGAGATACTTTTTCATAACCTTAGGACGGCCAGCACATATTTATGCAATCTCGTCAGGCATATATATGTTTTTGACAACAGAAAATGAGTCACTCGACCTTAAGCTAGTTCCGGAAGAAAAGAAAATGAAAATAGAAATGCTAAACTTGAAAACGAAAGCCATATTTGATTCGTAGTCATGGGTCACCCCATCTGGACGCTCATGGACTTCTGTTTTTTTTTTGCTATTGGAGAGTCAATTTTCAATTTTCAGCACTTTCTAACAAACTGAAACTGAGACTACCTGAGCTTTAGTACAGCATGTCGGCTTTTCATATACAAAAAGATATTTGAGCTCAAATAATGACAAATCCCAAATGGGTCCGTCACGAACCAAGGGTACACTGATAATTTTGGAACTTCATCAAATCGCTCAAAATCAAATCGCTCAAAAGGTTGTTTTTGATGTTGTCTGAGAGTGTCAGTATATGCCTTGGATATAAGATATAACCACATTTGAGAACTGCAGACCTAGACATTTCAGAAATATTTTCAAAATTAATTTTGTGTAATAAATGTTGATTCTATGGAAGCGTGAAAGGGTCATCAGACGCTAATATGTTTTATTACGTTAAGGCTGCGGGAAGGGTATGGGCAATACCCCGTTGATGTGTTTGTAAAATAAACTGCATTAGCATATCTGTATTAAACCACATACGCATGTTTAACAGTTTCAAATGCTTTAAGTACGTCAAAATATAACTTATTCAACTAATAATAGCGAAATTCTTCTCCCTTTCTTTTCTGAGGTGAAGGTCACCATTGACTGGTTTACAACATGGTCATTCAATTTCATCAGCAGCTTGTTAAAATAAATGATGGAAAAGTACCGGTCAACATCAAAATGCTTCCGGTGAATTGAAAGAAAGGCAGAGAAATGAATTGTCGACTTATTTTGGGGGTATATTATAAACCTAAAGTACGTCACTTGTATAGTTCTTTGAAAACATGTCCCCAAAGGCAAAATTCGCAGCGTTCGAAGTTGAAACTTTACAAATTTATGTGCTGGTGTAATCAAAAATAAACCCCCAGATGTGCGTTTAAAGGTGCTGATTTGACTGTGACTTTTTTCTAAACCAGGGCTCCAGATAATTTTTTGGCCTATGAGTGTTTACTCAACATATTTTTTGTGAATGAGTAAAATGGTAAAATTTGAAATTGACTACAAGTAATTTTACTTTTGAAAATTTTTAAATATGAAAAAACCAGAAATCAGTTTTATAACATATTTATTGGGTGTAACGCCCATGCATTTGTTTGCAGTTTAGTTTCAATTCATCATTTAAGTTAATTTGCTTCTTTTTTCCCTTGGCTTGTTTTGGCTTCACACTCGCTACCGAATAAAAATAGAATATTCAATATACCTTTATATATACCTATGTTTTGGGGATCAGTTTTGTTGGTTTAAAGAATGCATAGAGTGTTTGTTCACTTTTTTATAAATACATTCTTAGAAATAGACATTATTGTTTATTCCGCACCGGAAATTGATATTTTAAATCGACACCGCTTTAAAATACACTACCGTACCATCAATATTAATTCCCAACTATTTGATATACACGGACATTTAGTGTAAAAAATAGTTTAACCTAGGTTTATAGAGTACCATTCAATGCGTGTGTATGTTCAATGTGGGAGAATTAATGCTGACTGTGCTCATGTTACATAAAGCATCCGGACGATTCAGATTTTGTTTACGCCAATAAAAAGTCATTGCGTGCGTTTCTGTTATTTCATATAGATCTACGTTTTTATATGCTTAAAAATTATCAGACATGCGTATATGCATTATTTCAAAGCGTAATTTACGCTAATACACATCTTATCTTGAGTCCTGTTAACAATTTTACTTACCGAAATATTGATTAAAAGATGTGTAGATATATGAATTTACAGGCGATATACTGATTTGTATATGATCTGTTAATTACTGTGTGTGCTCTTCTGGGTGAAGTTCTGTAAAACAGCTTCCCTTGACACTTTAGAGTATAATATCTACGCCTCTGTTAGCACTGGTATTACTATTAGGAGGCTTAGCATCATGAAAAATGGAATACATACATTGAAAAAGTAAAATGAGGTACAGTACCTACCGTAGAACTAGTAAAACCAACATGAATATTTCATATTTTCAACAACTGATGACAACACCATCGTTGACAGCAAATGGTGTAAAATTATCAAAGGGAAGTCACCACTGTTTGTCAGTTTGATTGTAATTACATTTGCGCGCTTGTATTAAAAAGCTTTCAAATGCGCGAAATTATGAGAGATACAGTGAAGTATATATTACATTTGTGTTTATCATACAGTACATAGTGCTCAATAAAATCAAGCGTAACTATCGTAACATTTCAACACTTACTGATGGAAGGCGAATCCAAATTCTTGGCGATATAGAATCTCAGTGTCGCCGCTTTAATATGCAGTGGAACTGCCGTCTTTTTATGATGTAGACAACATCTACTAGATCCTGTCTACACTACTTTCCGGGTAGATCTATACTGTTTACAAAAAAAATCTTTACGGAAATGATCAAAAAGTTAAATTTCAAATCAAAAATAAAATTTGAAAGAAATATCATCTTTCAAACTAGAACCGTAAGACGATGAATCAATATACTTTTTAAAACACTTAAATCCATTGCACGCTGAGCATGCGCATTTAACCTGCTTGGTTTTGCACGCTGGGCATGCGCATTTAACCTTCTCGGTTCGGCACGCTGGGCATGCGCAGGAGAACATTTAATTGCGCGCTGAGCATGCGCAATAACTATTTCTCGTTAATGCATGCGTTTCTAACTGTGCAACACGTTTCACTTTTGGCCTTCAACACGCGAGTTGCTCGCGTTATCCCGCAAACTCGGGGAACAAACACGCAGGCGCCACTGTACATATTTGAAGTTTATTATTTTTTTCAAAATCATAGTGTAAGTTTTACAGGCAGGCTTCTATCTCCAAAACTAATGCAGATATTTAAAGGCACTCGCTACAGTTTTTCCGGACGGGTCGATATATACCCCGACACCGTGCCAATTTGGTTTCGATGTAGCTCACTGCAGACTTGGTGCGGTCTTCTGTGCATGCCCGGAATTAGATAATCACTATCTAATGTCGCGTACGGCAAAAATTCGCAAATTATTGTATGTTCGCATGCATTTAATGTACAAAATGCATAATATACTGACTAAAGGTTAGGGTAAGTATCACCATGGTTACAAAATATACACGTTTAAGGTACATTTAGTTCAAATTGCTTCAATCAGACATATACTGGAGTCTGTTATTTTATACCAGCGCTTAAACTCTGCATTGAGTCACAGCTGTTTCTAATCCCGTACCGTACCCGTACCGTACATTCGTAAACTATAGGTTTTGTTGAAAAAAGAGCGGAAACTTTCATCGTTCTATGTCATGAAAATGCTTCAGAAACACCTTAAAATTCGCTTATTAAGAAATCTGCCGTTTGATAATTTTATTTATTATACCTCACATAAATGTCCAATGCAAATTTCCCATTAGTTTAACTTGAATAATAAATCATATTCCCCAGTGATTTTATATCACATGCGCAAAATTGTTATTTTCAATTTCTGCGCAGGTGATATGATCCATGATTTCATATCACATGCGCAACAGCGTTATTTTGTTTTACTGCGCATGTGATATAATTTTTTCATATCACCCGTTGAGAGATTGATACTTTCGCATTGATTAAAAGACTGAGTCGATAAATTTTCAGACGAGGCGCTTATATAATTATACGTTAGGATTAAATTACCCTTTTCTGGTGCTCTTGCATGTGCGAACATGGCCGAATTTTCTTCTACGTGCAAAATATTTGGAAAACAATTTTTCATCAAATATTGAATCGAAACTACCTCTGTATGTTTGAAAATGATCTAACTAAGAAAATGAGTGCTCACACTTACATGTTTCATTTAGAGAAAAGAAAGTAATTGCCGTTTTTCGAATGCTACTGATTGTCGCAATGTTGAAATATTAGAATAAATATAGCGGTCAGCGATATTATCTATCAAAAAAGTCTTATTACACAGCAAAGTCGCCACCAATTATGAGTGCTAACAAGTAAAGATTCTTTATTTCTGTCTTCATTATTTGTTTAGTAATTACTTTTTTAATGTTAAATAAATATTTATGTTGATTTTCCAGTAAATGCTTTGAGCCTTATAAGCTTTCGGTATCATGAAATAAATATTGCATTCCTGAGAGGGTGATATGAAAAATGTTCACCCCTCGTCATATGAATATAGACCTCGGCTGGCGCCTCGGTCAATATTCATATATCTCGCGGTGAACATTTTTCATATCACCTTCTCAGGAATGCAATATTTATATAACATATATTTCTAAGTCATTTGCTCAAACACTGAGAGAGTATTTCGTACCAACCTGCGTTGTATAAATGCCCACCACACCCTAACTCGTCGTAATTTGATTTAAGCGAAATCTAATATGGTGACCTATCAATTTTCTTTCTGTTTTAGATTAGGTAGGCATAACTTAAGGTATGTGCAGAGTTTAATTAAATTCTATTATGTGAAACTCGATAAAATAGCAGAAGTACCAACTTAAAACAGACAAAAATATGCAAAAATAACCATTGGGTCTGATGAACAAGTATTCCTTTCTTTACAAAATCATGTTCTTCTGATTTCTCTGAGCATGTTTCAGATAGATATATTGTTTTCCGTTATAAAATTGCTTAGTACTCAAATTTATGCTGATTATTGTACTTTACTGAAAGATATTTTAGAATTACAGAAATTTTGAAAAATGTTTAAAATAACACCATATCTAGAGGCAAATTAAATTGAAACAAAGCTGGTGACCTAGTATTTTTATTTCATTTTTCAATACATCATAACATGATCTTTTAATACAAAACATTTAATCAAAATCTATTATTGAGAAAAAAATTACGAAACTGTAGCGAGTGTCCTTAATTGAAAATTCACCTGTTTTTCGAGGGTTATAAAGCTAGTTGATAGCAAAACGCCCCATAACTCTGACGTACATTTTGCCAAACTATGTCCCCTTTTGGACTAAGAAAATTCTGGTAAAATATTTTCGTGCAATTACATGCAGTGATTTCCATAAGTCCTATAGATTTGATTTTTTTTTGGTTATTCTAGATTAATAAGCAACCTGTGTCAAATTCCATACTTCTGACATGTATTTTTTGGGCAAAATATACCTCTTTTGGACTAGAAAATCTTGCTTAAAGTTTTACATTTAAGACACTATCTCCAAAACTAATGCAGATATTAAACTGAAAACTTCACATGTATCTTTATGGTTATAAAACTTGTTGATAGCAACAAATTCAAAGAATCAGACCAGCATTTTTGCCAAATGATGCCCCCCTTTGGACTTAGAAAATCCTGGTTAAATATTTACGTGCAGGTACAAAGACCATTTACTAAATGACATACATGTATATATATTTTTTCTAGATCAATAACCAGTTTCACTTGATCATGTGCCTTAACCTTCACATGTATTTTGGCCAAATTATGTCCCAATTTGGACTTGGTTAAAGTTTTGCGTGTAAGTTGAAATCTACAGAACAAATGCAAATATTAAACTGAAACTTCACATGTGCCTTCGGAATTATAAAGCTTGTTGAATTCATCAAGTCCCCTAGTTCTGACATGCATTTTGATCAAATTATGTCCCCTTTTGATCTAAAAACTCCGGGTTAATGTTTCGCATGCAAGTTACTATTTCCAAACTAATGCAAAATTGGATCGAAACTCTTTTAGATATTTTAACATTTAGGGTAATAATTTCCTTCTTCCGGGACAATAACTCGAATAATCGAGCATTGGCTGTCTTACGGACAGCTCTTGTAATATAGAAAGTTTATTACTTTAAAAATACAAAACTGATTATTACCTGAGCTTTTATTTACAATTTCTGTAATTGTCGTTTTACAAGCAATGTTAGCACCTACGACAAACACGTTACCACTGCCTAATGACAATAAAATATCAATGTCGTGTTTGACGTTCCATATGTATAAGACATGCCTTTTTCCTTTCCTCTAAAGAACTCGGTAAGTAAATACTAGTTATTAAGTTTCGATAGTGAAAAAATATACAATTTAAACTCTTACAATCATTGTTTTTTTCTTTTATGCATTTGCATAAAACTAGTGCCAAAATAAATGAAATAAATGTTCATTAGATATAGATGTTCTCTGGCAAGGGGTTATGTATATAAAACAGCAAAACTTGTTTGATAATAATATACATTCATAAAAAAAACTGCTCCCCCGCTCCGCCAAAAAAAAAATAAAAGAAAATAAAAAAAATAAAAGAAGAAGAAAAAATAGAAAACGTACTGTCTGAATTTTGGAAGGATATTTGATTGGCTTAAAGATTTATCACATAGACCAGAATCAGACCTTTCAAAGAATTATGATACATGTTTCTACAGCAAAAAAAACAACAACACCATTTTATGCATGGATATAGTTTTATCTAACATGCAATGTAAATAATTAAATAGATTGATGTTATGTTTAACTTAACAAAAATTGGTAATTTATAGCATCAAGTGTATACATTTAAGTAGCACGCATATTTTATAAAAAATAACTAACCTATTACTATTAATACCATCATAGCAAATATATATTTTATAAATCCATGATTTACTTTGAGATTTGCGAACATTTTGCACGTCCGAGTTCAACGACAGGAAGATAACGTTCTTGAAAATAAAAGTAGCTCTTCACTTGTAATCATGCACATGCGCAACGTAAGTGTAGTGCCTTATAAAATTGAAAACCAATTTTACATTAATTTTCGATTGATATATATATGTAATAAAAGTGTTTATGACTAATAGTTCGTACATAGACATGTTTGTCATAGTAATCTGATACATAATGAAATAAACTTAGATCAATTCGTTGGTATCTGCCCATCCGTCTGTCCGTCCTTACACCCGCAACTTAGATATTATTAATTATTTTATAAGAACATCATTTATTAACAAAAGCTGTAGCAATAAGCGTTTTAGTCATTTCAGTTAAGTGCGTGATATCAAAAAATAGGATATGAAGTATTTGCTTTTTTTTTCAGCCATAATTCCAAGCGAAACCGAAAAGTTCAGAACCGATCATTAATTTTATTTTGATGGCCGTAAATATTGCATCTTTTTTTGGACACATCGTGCTTTTAAGAGAATTTATTTTCGTCCGTCCGTCATTCACAGGGATATACTTTTCCACAATCGCCAATCCAATTTCAATAAAACTGCACAGAAATGATCCTTGAATTGTTTCTTTACAGATTCCTTTAAATACTGGTCATCTATGCAGATTGCCTCTTTTTATGGCATCCAAAGCAACATTGTCCTCAGAAACTGATGTACCGATTTCAAAAAATATTCTAAGAAATGTTTCTAAGAAACTATCTGCCAAATTCCTTCTAATAATTCGGGTTTGCTGAAATACATTGCCAAAATAGGGTAAGACATTTTTTTTTCTTTTTTAAAAATGTTTGAAAAAAATCAACTTTAGATATTCTCTCCTCCAACTGGCCCGATTCTAAAACGATTTAATAGGCCGATTATGTTACTTGAAACAAAGTCAGAACATTAAACTAATTTCAACATTTAGTTATATCGATTATCTATAATCTTTAGGTAATTATGCAATACAAGGAAAAAGAATCCTCAAAAATTCAAGCCATCTGTGAAAATTTGGATGATATTTAAAGGACGTTTCCTTAAAATTTATAGATAGATTAGCATATTATCCTTTTTTACCTGCATGCATTACATAATAATGCAGTTCAAGAAGCATTTCATGAATAAATGCCAAAACTGTTTATCAATTTTGGGGAAATATTGATGTTATATTGTTCCCCACCCCTCTGCTGTAACATGGTGATATTTTGTTTAAGACTCATCTACGAATGTTTTGTTTTTTTGTTTCTGACTTTGAGATATACGTGTTTCAGGTCCGCAACCCCATTTAACTTTAATGCCGGCAAGTTATATTATGATATAGTTTGATATAGGTGTAATATCTGAAACATGTGCTATGATATCTTTCAGGACTTCTTTCTATGTTTTATTTTTACATACTACTTATTCCACACCAAAAAGTTTAAATTAGTCAATATACGAGAGTTAACGGGATACAGTAAATTACCACTATACGGGAATATAAATTATACAGGGACACTAAAATACGGGAATGTACGTGGCTCGTTTATTTGAAAGTCAGAATACTGATATAATACGGATTTCTTTATACGATTCAATACGTAGTTTTTGATAGAGATACCCCGTATGTAATTGAAAGACGGGAATCGGGAATTTTCAATACGTTTTTTTTTTCTGATCGTATACACCACTGTATATTTCCCGTATATGTTTGGTGTACGGGAATGAATTAATCCGTATATTACGAAAATACGGGACGTATATATCCCGTTTATATTTCGTATACAAACCTGTATATTTGCTATATATTATGGAAATACGGAAAATGAATAATTTGTATATTTCGAAATTTTTTGACTTTTATCCCCGTTTATTCTTCGTATACAAATTTGTAGAGTTCCCGTATATGCCGGATATACGGGATTTAAATAATTTGTCTATTTCGAAAATACGGGACTGATATTTCACTTATATTCTTTTGATGCAACTCCGTATCTTTCATGTATACTTCAGAAATACGGGGTTTAAATGTTTTGTGTATTTCGAAAATATGGGTGTATATTTCCCGTATATAAAGAGTTTGAGATTTCAACCTTTGCCTTCCCTTTCAACGTCTCTCATATATATTTGGGGTAAAACGTCACTAATATGCGTGTAGTGTATTTATATCAGACGTTGCTACTAAAGTTTTCCATGTACTATCAAGTAAGCCTAAGACTTCTCTCTATTACTATGTGAAATAAAAAGGTTAATTTAAGGATTTCTGCTTATTATGTTATTCGATTATCCATATGTTTAATTAGACTAAATTTAATGCGAAAAACTATCAACATGTATCAGAATGAAAGTTTTGTATGGCTAATGATTTGAACTAAATACTTTGAATTGAACCTGGAAGTATGAAGTTATCAACTGATTTTGAGAAACTTTGAAATTTTGTTCAAACTTTAACTTCTACGGCATATTTGTGTCCCCAGGCGATATCGATAATACTAGATGGGCCTTTTTGTCGTATGAAGGGAAGTGAAGGTCCGGAGATGTGATATCACGAAAGTCAAAACTTCAGTCTTTTTGCATCTACTTTGTTCACATACTCTGTATCAAAGACTGAAATCTGGATGGAGGCAAATGACATGACAGTCATTTTACTTGCAAAATGAATAATAATGCGCGATTATCATTTGGTGTAACACTTTATTTTCACTTCAAAATAAAATCAATCCGTTTCTGTCTGACACTTAATACGATAATTGTGTTTCACTTATAAACATAAAATGGAACTAGTAAGACGGAAAATTCTTCTGAAGTATCAAACAATTTCAGATCTATGATATTATGATGCGAGATGTTTCCTGTTAGCCATATGGGATAACTCTATTCTTTACATGCACGGACCCAGAGCCTGGCAAAGGGGCATTGTGGATCAATCCCCCCACCCCCTTTGATTCTTACATTTTACAAAGAAAATCGGTCTTGAAACACGGTGTGACCCACCCCCACCCCCACCTAACATTTCTTGACTATATCGCTAGACAATTAGTGACTTCGCACGACTATATTGTGCTGTCAGAGAGTTTGCCATTATTCAGAGTCGTACAGAGTGTCATGATGCCAAACTGTATGATATCACGAGAGTATCTTACATTTGTTTCAAATCGCTTCTTAAATGTATTCATAAATAGTGTATATTGGCTCATGATATCAACGCGTCTTTTAAGGGATTCGATGTAGAAAATACCAATTCAAAGTAAAAAAAAACTTTAAGAAAAACTATGAAATACTAGTCAACAGCATGATGGATGAATCTGTCCTTTACATTTTATGGTCATGCCTTTTGTGTTCAAAGTATAACGGGAAATGTATTTGTAATAGTTGGTGTCTCATGTTTTTGTTTAAAAAATATTAATTGTATTATCTATCAACAATAGAATACGTTGATATGATTATCAATTTTATTTCCTCTCATGTATGATTTACAATCGTGCATTGTATACTGACATCGTTTCATATAAAACCTAAATGTTCGGAGCAACACCAACGAGGTTTTACATTGTTCACATTGTTTTTGTTGTTGTTGTTTTTTATCGTAATCGCACTAATATCCATGCGATGATTATATTAATTGAAATGTTTTTATTTAATTTCCATTTTTAAAACCTTTTGTAAAAGTCCTGCCTTTTCGGACAATTGATATCAAAATGCACGAAAAAAAAAAATGATCATGATTACGGATTAACTGAATTTGCGGATTAAAAGAAGTAAGGTTCATTCTAAAGTTTGAAATCTCAAGGATTTTTAATCGAACTTCAACTTTATACGTTAATTTCGCAAGAGACGACGTTGGAGGAGAAGGCGAAGGTTGAAATCCTTAAATTCTTATAGTTTAGGCTCAAGTTTTAAGCTATTATTGTGTTCAAGATTTGTATAGAGTGTCATACTAAGAGGTTTTGCACATTTTGATGTCGAAGTAGTGCAAGTAAAAGTGTTGTATTCTCAATACTGTTTTTGTTCTTGAAACTCTGGATTTTGATGAGTTATGTTGAAGGCCAGATACACAACCAAATTTCAAAAATAAATGTAAGTGTAAAGCGAACTAAGTTAGTAATATGATTACTAGAGTACCTTAAAATTGCCTCCGGTACACCCAGCCAAACCAAACTATGGTTGTAAACAGTACTATGTATGCCTCTGTAAAAGTGGCTCTTGTAAGATATCGTTGTTTTTCCTCGGTGTTGATTCAACTATTTAGCGTGTGGTTCGATCATCAATTTATTATTCTAAAACAATGCAATGTTTTCTGCCAAGAAGAATTCAACAATTCCTCTAAATATTGGTGTGGGTTTTTTGCGAGTGTGGAAACTGAAAGGTGGAAATGAGTGTTTGATGTTGACTCTTGGTAAAGAGGCATTACCAGAAAATAGTTATTTTGTACTTCTAAGTTGGGAGATGATGATATGATTCAAAGAGACAATATCAATAAATACATAAACTAAAAGTAATGTCAACTATTCTGGAAGGGGGTTATATAGAGTTGGCATGGTAACAACATTAAGAAGCACAATAATATAAAAGTAGAATATGGTGTCGGGGGTAATATAATGATTGCAGTTTCCGCCGTTTATTTCTACTTTCTCTTCTACATAATCCTTTAACAAATCTACATGGCTTGAAAAATTTAGTATAATGTCACCCTAGGAACATTGCTATAATATTATCTTAAAATCAGACTATTTATACATACAGACAAGATCAGCATAGCTTCATTATGTTCATATTCTATACAGGGAAGTTGGATCAGTAACACGGAACGTTGCTGTATAGGCCAGTCATGATATCCTCTTTTATGATATCACACACATAAGTGAAGTGACTAAAACGCATTTTGATAAAGCTTGTGTTAAAAAAAAATGTTTTTACAAAATCAATCATAAAAAATCTAAGTTGCGGGTGTAAGGACGGAGAGACGGATGGGCAAACACCATCAAACTGATCAAAGGTTGTTTTATTATGCATCATATTTCTATGACAAACATGCCTATCGACGAAAAATTAAACACGAACGTTTTTATCACATAAATATAAACCGACAATTAGTGTCAAATTGGTTTTCTATTTTATGTTGCGCATGTGCATGATTACAAGAGGTCATCAATTATTTTTCAAGTATGTTATTATTCTGTCGTTTAAACTTGAACGTGTAAAATGTTCCCAAATCTTGAAATAAATCGTGGATTTATGAGACGGAATAGTTTTGCTTTGATGGTATCAATCGTAATAGGTAAGTTATTTTTATAAGTGATACGAAAATGTAAAAACTTGTTGCTATCAATAACCATTTTGTTAAGTTAAACATAACATCAACTTTTTAAATATTTTATATCGCATGTTAGATAAAACTATGACCATGCATACAACGTATATTTTTCCTGTAGACACATCTATCATTATTATTTGAAATGTCTGATTGTGGTCCTCCACTTTATAAAACCATGTGATAAATCTTTAAGCCATGCAAAAATCCGACAGTACCATTTTTGGGGAGCAAGATGTTTTTCTGAATGTATATTATTGTCAACAATTTTACTCATTTATATACATAACCCCTTTCCAGAGAACAGCCAAGTCTAAAGAAAAAAATATTTTGGCACTTGTTTTAATGCAAATGCATTAAAGAAAGAATTGAAGAAGTATAAAGGTCATTTATTCACTTTCAAAATTTTTAACTGGTATTTACTTACTTGTTTATCTAGAACAAAGGAAATGGCAAGCATCTACCCGCAATGTACATGTATATGTTCATCCTTTTCGGTATGTACTTGTGTTTACCCTACTTCTCATGTACATATGTGCAGCTTAATTACTGTGTTCACATGTATACCGTGTACGTAGATTTTTTGGATATAAAATGACGTGTAAACAAGACTTGTACAAAGACAGCAAGTTTCAATACTTTAGTCTATTAAATAAAATTTAATTTACATTGACCATCCAATTTCATTCAGTATCTTTCTATCTAGTTATGCCAGTTTGAACTGATTAAGCGAGCCAGTTTACCTAGGACATCCGGAGGCTTTATATAGTTTCGGTCTATCTTAGTATCTCCTATATCAGGTAAATTACAACACAATCTTTCTTTATAAGGATATCAAAAGATATTTACTGCTACGTTGTCTTACTTCCGTTAATACTTTTTTTACTTTGCATTCAGCTTTCATACTAAAGATACCACTGAAGTCTTGCCGTCGTTTTAGTAAATTATAGAGATGATACTTTAAGTGTGTTTGTTTTAGTTTAAATTTGAAACAACGTTTATCGAATGAACACTAGAGCAATATTTTACCGATGATGTTTACGGATACAAATGTCCATCTTGTCCATTATAAAAAAGCTATCTTTGATTGTGTTCAAAGCGAAATAGAATTATTTCTAGCGATATTTTACTACAATACTTCTGATGCACTGCCTCAGTAGTTCCAAAACTTCAGTTTATTCCATTTACCTTTGGCACAAAATTCAGAATTACTTGCGAAAATTCTTTCAGGTAAATATCAATTTTGTATTTTGAAAGAAATTAATTTTATTTATAACAAGAGATGTCCATAAGACAGCCAATGTTTAACTATTCAATTAGAGTCCCAGAAGATGGAAATTGTTAGCCTCAACGTTAATATATTAATAGAAGTTTTATCCATAATATGCATTAGTTTGGAGGTAGTTACTTGCATGCGAAACTTTTACTAGGAGTTTTAAGATCAAAAGGGGACATAATTCCAAAATGCATGTCAGAGCTATGGGACTTGATACAATCAAAAAGTTTTAAAACTCTGAAGGCCCATGTTAAGTTTCAATTTTATATCTGCATTTGTTTTGCAGATTTCAACTTGTAAGAAAAAAAAACTTTAACCCGAAGGCCAAATTGGGATTTAATTTGCCCAAAATACATGTTTAAGGCACTTGACCAAGTGAGATTGGTTATTGATATAGAAAATATCAAATGTATGTGTCATTTAGTAATAGGTGTATGTAGTTGCACGCAAAACTTTAACTATGAAGTTTCAAAGCAGGTATACTTTGGCCAAAATGCAGGTCAGAGTTATTGGACTTGTTGCTATTAACAAGTTCTTGTAATCCTGAAGACACATGTGAAGTTTTCAATTCAATATCTGCTTTAGTTTTGGAGTGACTTAAATGTAAAACTTTAACCGGGGTTTTCAAATTCCAAAAGGAGGTATAATTTGCCCAGAATACATGTCAGAAGTATGGGACTTGACTCAGTAAGGTAGCTAATTAATCTAAAGAAAAAAAAATATGTGCAATTATGTAATAGCTGCATGTACCTGCACGCAGAACATTAACCAGGATTTTCAAATTTTTAAAAGAGGGCATAATTTGGCCAAAATGTAGATCGGAGTTTTAACCCCGTTGCAACAGGTGAAGTTTAAATTCAATATCTGCATTTGTTTTGGAGAAGCCGGCATGTAGAACTTTAACAAGTATTTAGAAAAAGAAAAAAGAAATTTCAAATATATATGCGATTTAATAATGGGTGTATGTACTTGCACGCAAAACTTTAACCAGGCCTTTCTAAGTCCCAAAGAGAGCATAATCTCGCAAAAATGCAAGTCATTACTGTGGGAGTAGATGCTTACAACTAGTTTTATTACCCGGAACATACATGTAAAGTTTCAAATGAATATCTATCTGCATTAGTTTTATTCAAAAATAGCCACCCGTTACTGAAATACACACGCAGTATCATTATTTATGTATTGAACGCCCCTCTTATATGCCACATACATCTTTAAATCTGAGGCAATTATTGATTCAAAGAAGAAGATATTTCAAAGTTTCTTTGATATATGCCCTTTTCTTATCATTCCGAGCCACATAAACCTTATTTCAGTTCTTGTTAGTAACAGATCTAGGTCTTAAGAGAATTTTGCTATAGCTTGATACTCCTATACCTTAACATTTGTACAAGCTTTTAAATAAAAGACGCAAATCTTCGGAAATATGATGTGAATAAGTGCGAGGAGATATCTACCCCGACACCGGTTTCAGTACACCTCGAACTGCCGATGTCACTTAAATGACAGAAACAAAACACAAAACATACGTTCAAAAGTGACACCGAGACAATTTAATGCTTTAATGTCAACAGAAATTCATTATCGGACCGGTAACTTTATAAATACATTCATATATACATGTACAAGAAAACGTTCCAAACAGACTTCATTGGGGGTTTCCTTACAAAAATACGCAGAGAAAGCTTGGACGTGACGGGACAGTGACAGTCAAAAGTTATCACGCTGTCCCGAAACGTAAACCTATTATTAAAACTAGTATTGATCAAGCGTTAAAAATAAACGAGAGGATTGTCCAAATATCCAAAACCATGCAATTTTACCGGAAACGATGCGTCGTTCGATTTCTGTCTCGTGAATTTTTTATCTTGCGTATGCTTTCATTGGGGATTTCCTTACAGAAATACACAGAATAAGCTTGGAGGTGACGGGACAGTGGCAGTCAAAAGTTATCACCCTGTCACGAAACGTTTAGTCTATCATTTGGACTAGTTTTGATCAAGCGTTAGAAATAAACGCACCGATTGTACGAATATCTGAAACCGTGCGACTTTACCTGAAACGGTGTTGTAATCGGTGCGTTGTGCGATTTCTGCCTCTTGAAAATTTTATTTAGTATACGACTTTCATGATCATTTCTGTGCTGTTTTTTTTAAATTAGATCGGTTACGTAGGAGAAAATATTTTTGTGAATGACAGATGGACGACGGACATAAGAAACATTAAAAACATAAACGATGAGTCCAACTATGGTGCAGCATTTACGGCCATCACAATGCAATAAATGATCGGTTCTGAAGTTTTTTTTGAAGTAGCTTGGATTGTTGGCTCAGAAAAAGGCAAATACTTGATATCCACTTTTATGATGACATGCACTTAAGTAAAGTGACTACTACGCATATTGCTACAGCTTGCTTTAAGGAAAACTGTTCTGACAAAATAATTAATAATATCTTAGTTGCGGATGTAAGGACGGACAGACGGATGGGCAGACACCATCAAACTGATTTTTCTTGTTTTGATTATACATCCGATTTCTATGCCAAAAGTGCAAATGGACGAAGAATCAGAAATAAACACTTTTATAACATAAATATGAATCGAAGTTTCATGTAAAATTGGTAAAATCTGTTTTCATAAACTACACTTATATAGCTCATGTGCATGATTACAAGAGATGACCTACTCTTTTTCAAACATGTTATCTTTCTATTGTTGAACTCGAACATGTAAAATGTTCGCAAATCATGAATAAATCTTAAATTGTGGATTTCAAAAACGGAATATCTTTGCTGTGTTGGTATTATTCGAAATAGGATAGTTATTTTTATAAATGATACGTGCTACTAAAATGTATACAGTTGAAGCTATCAATCACCATTTTTGATAAGTTTAATATAATATCAATCTATCTTATCATAGACATCGCGTTTTAGTCCATGCATAACATATATTTTCTGCAGATACATCTATCTTTATTCTTTTAAATGTCTTATTCTGGTTCTAGACTGTCTGGAACCATATGATGAATCTTAAAGCAAAGGGAATGTCCTTCCCAAATTCTGACCATTGGCTTTTTTAGGAGAAAGATTTTTTTTTGATCGTACACGAGTTTTTTTTCTGATTTATGTACATGATTTCTAGCTGGAAAACATCCAAATCAGGAGAAAATTTCATTTTGACACTTGTTTTAATCCCAGTGCATAGTACAGCTGAGCATTTCAGACGGAATTATGTTCCCTATAAAAAAATGTCAACAAGTCACTACTAGCATGCCCCTAGTGATTTAAACCAGCAATCCTATATAAAATTAGGGCCGATGTGATGTCTCGCCGGCTTCTAAAACCTTTCAGTCGACCTAAGCGCTATAATACATTTACAATGTTTAATGTATACGCCTTAATTTTTGAGAGAAAACATATTTCCTGTTTCGCTAAATATGTGTTTATAAGCAAAGAAGTGAAGGCATAAATCCGAAGTCATATCTTATTTATTTAAAAATACTGTGGTTATATTAACCGCACTGTGCGTTCAGACAAGATTCCAATAAAATTTACATGATGCCCAATGTATATATACTTATGTTCGCCTACAGGTTAAATCAGATTCTCGTATGTACAGGGTGAATAAAGTACGTATAAATGCATGGTGAGTACAGTGCATATATAGCATGATGGTTATAGTACAAATATGTTTAAATGTATCTTACTGACCATGCATACGTATTTATCCAACTCGCAATTTATTTATCTATTTTATGTGTATCTTTCTCGCAATGTATTCAACCTTCTCCTCATGTTCATATGTTCACCCTTTTCGGTATGTACTTATGTGTACCCTGCTTCTCATGTAAGTATGTACAGCTTAATCACTGCTTTCACTTGTGTAACGTGCAAGTAGATTTTCCGGAGACACTTAGATAAGACTTTACAAATATCACAATTGTCAATAACTTGAGTCTACAAAAATGAATTTAATTTACACTTACCATCCAGTATCTTTCTATCTTTTTATTCCTGTTTGAGCTGATTAAGCGAGTCATCTAGGTCTACCACGGACATGTTGATCATTAATATAGTTTATAGTCTAACATAGAATCTCCCATATTAGATAAATTACAAAAAAAGAAACAATACTTTATGGAATATCAGAAGAAAGGAGCATGCTGAGTGTTACTATATCTTACTTTTGTTAATACGTTTTATTAGGCACTCAGCTTTATACCAAAGATACCGCTTTAGAATTTCAATCATTTATGCAATTTATAGAGATGATACTTCAAGTGTTTGTTAGTTTTTGTAAAATATTGTTATTAAATTTATCGAATGGTCACTAGAACAATATTAAACGATGTTTTCGGATGAAATATATTGTATTACTTCATGTAAATATGTACTAATGTCATCTTGCCTAATAAAAAGTACATGTATTTGATTGTGTTGAAAGTAAAATTACTAATGACATTTTACTTCAATACTAAACAAATGAATAGATTCGATCGTTGTCAACTTCAGTTTTCTTAATGTACCGTAGTGACAGAAATCAGAATTATTTGCAAAAAATTCTTACAGGTAATAATCCATTTTGTATTTTTAGAGAAATAAGTTTTATTTATTACAAGAGCTGTCCGTGAGACAGCCAGTTCTCGAGTTTTCGAATTATTGTTCCAGAAGCATGAAAATATTACGCTAAATGTTGAAATACATAAAGAGTTTTGATCAAGTGTTTGCATTAGTTTTGGAGATAGCAACTTCCATGCAAAATGTTAACCAGATGATTCAATTTGAAAAAGGGACATAATTAGACCAACAAGTTTGTCAGAGTTATAGGACTTGATGCAATCAACAAGGTTTAGGTCTCCAAGCTTATGTGAAGTTACAATTTATTATTTGGATTTGTTTTGCAGATTTTAACTTGCACGCAAAACTTTAACCGAAATTCTCTTAATCCAAATCGGGACATAATTTCCCCAAACTACATGTCAAAGTTATGGTACTCGACCTAGTTAGGTTGGTAATTGATCTGGAAAAAGGAAACGTAATTTTCAAATACATATGCCTTTTAGCATTAGGTCTATGTAGGTCAGGATTATGAGACATGCTGCTGCCAACTAGCTTAAAAACACCGAAAAACATGTGATGTTTAAATTCAATATCTGCATTAGTTTTGGAGATAGAAGCTTGCATGTAAAGCTTAAACCAGGATTTTCTAACTCCAAAAGGGAGCATAATTTGGTCAAAATGCAGGTCAGTATTACGGGATTTGATGATGTCTAATAGTTTTATAACCCTGCAGACACAGGTAAAGTCTAAAAGGGGCAGCATTTGCTCAAATGGCATGTCAGAGACATGGGACTTACCCAGAGGGGTTCTTAATTGACTTAGAAAAAGAAAGAAAAATAAGTTTCAAAGCTATATGCCTTTAAATGATAGTCATACGTACTCGCATGCAAAACTTTAATCAAGGTGTAACACCGACGTCAGAGTGAGTAAAATATCTAGACTATTCTTCAAATAACGAACTTACAACACGTTGAATTATAACATTATGCGAAGTAGAGTTACACTATTGGAACTGCATAACTTCTTATCAAGCAATTTCTAAGGTAATGCAAATACGACTTTTAGTAAGAAAGCAAAGTTGTGCTGAAATGACTTAGATATATTACTGAACAGAAACGTTTTCTGACTAAATAAATTATCAAACACAAATATCCAATAAAAAGGCACTTTTTTATGAATATCTTTGTAACAAATCGTATGTGAATATTTTGTTCTATGACAGAGTCACTCCTCAACGGAAACAAATGTTAAACCAAAGCATGCTCATGTAAATTACGGCACAAATGAAACACGGCAATTCGAATCAAAGAAATGAAAGCGTTTTCCTTCTAGACAACCGTTATTCGACTAAAAACTATACTTTGTGCACATGTTTTCTAGATGGGACTTGAAAATGTCTTCGAGATAGCAGAAATATGAGATAAGCGAGGAGTAAAATTGTATTTTGCCCGAGCATGTATTGTTTTACATAATTATTATGCTTCTAGGTAACACAACGTACAAAAGGGATCCATTTAACTAGAACAAGCTATATTTGCACTGTCCTGTGCCTCTGGAACATGGTATAAATAGAGAGTGATAAACCGTTCAAGCTTCCTAGTGTTTTTTCTTTTCTTTTTTTAATTGACCGTACTGTCGAGACACGCTTTCTTCAGCGTTGGTTTACCTGTCGTTATCTTTGCCTCTTTTTTTAACATCATATTTACAACTCTCGTGACAACTTTGACTTCCTGTTCGTGCATAATTGACAAATATTCAAGTTACTGTGCTTTAGTAAGTAATATAATTTACAACATCGGCTTGTGCTTGGAGGGTGTATTTTTGGTTTGTAAATTTACTGTATTTAAGTCATGTAGAAACCAGTTTAAAGATATCAAATGGCCAAGTTTAATAATATATTCGATTACTTTTTATATTTACTTAAATAATCTTAGATCCTCATCAAAGGTTTTTAACTTAACTAAATATTTAAGTTAAGTTTGCATAAAGTGCTACATTCATAATGAGATGTCATGTGGTAACAATTTATTAAAAAGGAAATAGCCAGATTTTAAGTGGAAGCTTACATTTTTACTGAGTTTATCTATATATGTATGTACTATTTTAAATATTATACATAATGCTGTTAATACACATAAACATTTTAATTTTATGTTAACATAAACTATATGAACTAATTATTTATATTTGAAAATACATAATTGGATCTAATATACCTTTAAGCATTTACGCTCAAATTGACGCTTCAAAGTATAGACAAACTACCCAATCATAAGTAATAATTAGGAGGTCATTTGTAACTTTTTCAGTAAATTTCAGGTACCTATGTGATGATACATTTTACAACTACGCAAGCGCCACCAAAGGAGTTTTGTACTAAAACTATTCCACCCCCCGCTGTGTTTACCATATGTACGCGGGATGTAAAGAGAGACAGTATAGTTTCCGGGGTAATACACAGTACAGGCCAATGGGAGACGCATACAACACGAAACCTTTACCCTGTTCTAAAACAAGACAGAAATATAACATTTATTGATATTGGTGCTAACATTGGTTATTTTAGTTTACTCGCTGCTTCAGTAGGACAAACGGTGATTTCAGTGGAGCCCTGGAACGAGAATATAAAAAAGTTACGAATTTCCAATTTTGGTAACTGTAGAAAATATATGTACAGTTTAGTTTATCAAGTTATTTATTTCCGCTTTTAAGAAAGTGAGACCACGATAAAAGAATCACCTGAGGATTTTCTTTCTTTTCAGATGGAATAGAGTGTTAAGAGCTAGACATTATCATAGAACATATTCAATTAATCCAAACTAGTATATATATCAATCCAAAATTAATTCAAGATGATACCGTTATAGGTATTGCGCCATGTGTAGGCTGCATATTTTTGACCTTCTAAGTTTTAGTTGCTTTCAAGTGTTTCTGCTTTATGTATTATTTTGAAATTTGGCAGGTGTGAGCAGCAAATAGCTAGGATATTTTTTTGTTTACTACATGGATTCATCGTGTGCTTTTTGAGACATTTGAATTTTAAAAGCAATGGTGGTATATAATGTGACATTTTATACATGTGCATTTTACCTACAGCAATGATGAGTGAAAACATATTAATGTGGATTAAATATCAAAGATCAGCTTAAAACAATATTGGAAAATCAATGACTGCCCAGGGTAGTCGACCTAATTTTATTGTCATAGAACAAACCAAGCAACTACGCATTCAAAAATACAAAAGAGGAACGATAGATGGTCAACATCATATGAGAAGGACATGGTATTATAATCAAGGAGTGAATAAAACTAATTTTCAAACTTTACCATAAGAAATTCCCGCCGTGGTTCAATTAAGAATCTTCTCAAATAGGAATAAGAATACATATAATATCAATAGTATTAGAAAGATAAAATGTTAATCTCTAAACATAACAAAACGTCAGAAAACCCTTAAAGTATGTTCTATAAACTAGAGAAACAAAAGAATAACCCTGTGATTTTATCATTTCAAATGATTTCGACGTTTTTGCCATTACAGAGACATAGCTTGATAATACCCTGAAAAAAAAAACTTGCAGTAGTGAGCTTGCCTATGACGGGTATCGCATGAACCAAGTCCCTCGTCCCAGTAATTTGCGCGGGGGCGGAGTCGCTATTATTTATAAGGCCAGTTTAGAATTTAAATCCTGTCAACTTCTGGTAACGGACATTTCTCAACATTTGAGCAGATTGTTTGTAATATTGCTACAAATAAGAACTCCTTGCGTCTTTCAGTCGTATACAGGCCACCACCATCACAAACTAATGGTCTTAGTACTAATGACGTCCTTCAGCATGAATAGCCTCTGTTCCTTTCAAAATACGCATTCATTGACAAGCCAGTAGTTATTATTGGTGAATTAAACTTCCATCTAGACATGTCTACGGATCGTGACGCTTCCAATTTCAACAACTGTCTAGAAACATTTGGTATGGTACAACATGTTCGAGGACTAACACATGTTGCGGGATATACTTTTTATGTGCCTATCACAAGAGACACTGGAATTACTGTATCAAACATAGAAGTAACGGATCCAGGACTCACTGATTCAGATGGGAAGATATCTCGTGACAGTTTTGCTGTAATATTTCATATTTGAGCAGAACAAACAGCTCCAATAAGGAAAACTATGACATTCCGAAGGTTGATATGGATCGACTTAGAATCATTTAGAAACGAAATAAGATCTTTAAGATTCTCAATTCTGACGTTGACAAACGCGTGCAATCACTAAACAACAATTTGATATAACTCGTTGACCAGCACGCTCCTTGGCTTCCTAAAACAATAGTGCTTAGACCGATATATCCATGGTATAATGAAAAACTATACGAATCCAAACATTTAAAACGAAAACTTGAACGCAAATGAAAAAAAACATATTTGACAGTAGATCATTAGATAAACAGAAATTACTGTGCTTCTGTGAATAAATTGCTGAAACAAACACGTATTAATTTCGATTCTAAAAAGATAGAGTTCCGAGGATGCGATCAGAAACCTTTATTCAAAATGACAAAGTATATATTTTTGTAGAGATGAGGAGGTCGTCCTGCCAACATCTTTCCCTTTCAAAGAACTAGCCCAAAATTTCAGCGGTTTGTTCATCGATAAAATTGATGGAATAAGAATAAAATTAGGTCAGAAACAGAATTACAAACCGGTGCTGTTCCACCGAGAAATTCAAAACACTCACATATACTTAAATTAACTTCAGTCTGACAGGATGAAGTGAAAAATGTTATTTCATAATTTGCAAGTAAATCGTACGAGCTAGATCCATTTCCGACATGGCTTTTGAAAGAATGCTTAGAACTGCTATCATCTCACACCAAAAAAATCCTTTATTCTTTGTAGTAAGATATGTACCAAAATACTTCAAAAGTTCGTTGATCAGGGGACTCATCAAAAAGACAGATCCAGACGCAAATTTTGTGAAGAACTATAAACCTGTCTCTAATTTACCGAAAGTGTCTAAAATACTTAGTACTCGATGCTCGTTTCGAAATTCACTTGCCTTTGAGCAGTCTCCTCGAACACCAGACTGCATACATACAATTTTACTCCACTGAGACTGCATTACTAAAGGTTCAAATCAGGAGACGTTCCATAAATCAATGTCCGGGATAGCATAAAATAAATTTCAAAATAATTCAAAGACGTTTCTAACATATATTGTGGTTAAATGTCCGAATAAAAAATCCTCAGTTCCAAACGATTTCAACTCTGAATATATGGCTGTCAGTTACTTTATTATTTCTTTAAGTTAATGACTTATTTGAGTTGTGCACAACTATTAACACAGCAGACAACATTAACTATTATAAGGAGTCCTGATAATATACACTTATTGCATAACTTGCAGGATATACAGTCAAATGTTTTGCCCGAGGTCTGCACTGAAAGATCACAGTTTAGACTATTGACTGGAAAATCATTCAGTAAGTTTTATAATAAGACTTCAGAAAACAAGAGGCCCAAGTGGGCCTTAGTCGCTCAACTGAAGCAAAATTTGACCTAATTAGATCTTCCTTGTGACAAAGTATTACATTTAAAATAGAATTTTAAATAAGAGCTGTCCGTAAGACAGCGCGCTCCACTATTCAGCGATTTGACAGTAAAATGAATATATATCTCAATAAGAGACCTCTACTTTAAAAGGAAGATACACTAAGGGGCATAATTCTGTCAAGAACACAAATAAGACTTATTTGGATTGTTACCAGACATGCATATGACGATGGTAAAGATATATTTTGAGTTTCAAGTCATTATCTTATAAAGTACCAAAGTTATGCCCAGAAAACAAAATTTGTCAAAAAATTAAAGTATGAAAGGGGCATAATTTGGTAAAAAATACAAATCAGAGTTATGGGGATTGTTACCACACATGCAGATGATGATGATAAAGATACATCTTAAGTTTCAAATCTTTATCTTATGTTGAAGTAAAGTTATATCCACAGAGCGAAGATTGCCAAAAATCTTTAAGTATGAAAGGGGCATAATTCTGTAAAAAATACAATCAGAGCTATGAAGAATGTAACTACACATGCAGATGATAATAATAAAGAAATATTTTTAATTTCAAGCAACTAAAGATATATCTATAAACGAAGCTTTTGAAAAAAAATAACATGAAAATAATTCCATGTATAACAACTTTTTGACCTTGACCTTGGGTATAATGGGACCAGCCCCTGCACAGTCTTTGTTTGTATGCTGGACAATGTTAATGTGAAATTACAGTAAGATATAAGTAACAGTAACAAAGATATGACAGAAAATACAAAAGTTGCCGAAAACCTTTAACCTTAAAAATAATCTAACACCTTGGTGACCTTGACTTTGGGTACAAGGGCGCAGCTGTTTGTATGCTGTGTGCTATGCTATATGTTATGTGAAGTTACAGTAAGATATAAGTAACAGTAACAAAGATATGACAGAAAAACAAAGACTGTCAAAACATTTAACCTTAAAAATAACCTAAGTATAACACCTTGGTGACCTTGACCTTATGTATAATGGGCCAAACACCGGCACATACTTTGCTTGTATGTTGGACAATGATTATGTGAAGTTACAGTAAGATATAAGCAATAGTTACAAAGATATGACAGAAAAACAAAGGTTGCCAAAAAACTTTAACCTTAAAAATAACCTAAGTATAACACCTTGGTGACCTTGTCCTTATGTATAATGGTCCCTGTCCCTGCACATACTTTACTTTGCTTGTATGCTGGACAATGTTTATGTGAAGTTACAGTAAGATATAAGCATGATAAGCAATAGTAACAAAGATATGATTATACCCTTTTCTAGTATGATGTCAGATGTGAGACAGCACAAGATCCATTTGAATAATGAATATATCTTTATTTTGCTGCCAGACCTTACAGTGCTCAAATGTGGAATAGCACACACATCTGTAACAAAAAAAACAACAACAAAAATGCATCAAATATACATTTAACCTACTAAGCTGATAACAACCTTTTTAGTCAATACCAAAATGTTAATATTCAGTCAAAACAAATCTACTGTACTCATGACAATAAATGGTAGTTACAGAACTTACACTGAGTTATAGATTTTATCTATCAGTCTGTAATCAAGTATTAGGCTTTAAAACAGAATTTTTCATTCCTTTTCACTGAGAGACTTTTTTCTCTTTATTCAATTAGACTTTTCTTCAGATAAAATTTCATATTAACGTATACTTTAACTCTGAGCGAGAGCTAATGTTATAGATGAAATATTTACAAAAAAAACCCGTAATGACAATTCTATGACAACTAGTCATAACTATTACTAGTACAGCAATTACTTTAAATACTGGTTATTGATACATGTCAAAGGGTTAGAAATAAGTGCAGTCAGACCGGGATTCAAACCCAGAGCCTCGGAATACCCTTCAGATGCTCTACCAACTGAGCTACCCGGCCGCCTACACACTTTCTCCCTGTTTTAATATTCAAGTCCTATACCGTGATATATTTCCCCACCATTTTGAAATTTGTCCTGGATTTTTTTTCAGTTATAGGTACTTAAGTATATATAAGCAATTACAGGCATAGGAGACTAGCCAGTGTAATACCATCACCGTCCAAAGCTGGACGCCAAATGTCAAAGGGTGAGAAAAATGTGCAGCCAGACCGGGACTCAAACCCGGGGGCCTCGTAATACTGTTCTGATGCTCTATTGACTGAGCTACACGGCCGTCTACATAATTTCTCCCTGTTTTAATATTCAAGTCCTATACCATGATATACAATACCGGAATTCGGTCTAGAGTAGAGATCCGGGCTAGTCCAATTTGATGTGATCCTAGGAAATATTGAGATACTTTTTCGTAACCTTAGGACGGCCAGCACATATTTATGCAATCTCGCCAGGCATATATGTTTTTGACAACAGAAAATGAGTCACTCGACCTTAAGCTATTTCCGGAAGAAAAGAAAATGAAAGTAGAAATGCTAAACTTGAAAACGAAAGCCATATTTGATTCGTAGATAGTCAGGGGTCACGCGCAGGGGTCACCCCGTCTGGACGCTCATGGACTTCTGTTTTTTTGTTTTTGTTTTTTTTTGCTATTGGAGAGTCAATTTTCAGCACTTTCTAACAAACTGAAACTGAGACTACCTGAGCTTTAGTACAGCATGTCAGCTTTTCATCTACAAAAAGATATTTGAGCTCAAATAATAACAAATCCCAAATGGGTCTGTCACGAACCAAGGGTACACTGATAATTTTGGAACTTCATCAAATCGCTCAAAAGGTTGTTTTTGATGTTGTCTGAGAGTGTCAGTATATGCCTTGGATGTAAGATATAACCATATTTGAGAACTGCAGACCTACACATTTCAGAAATATTTTCAAAATTAATTTTGTGTAATAAATGTCGATTCTATGGAAGCGTGAAAGGGTCATCAGACGCTAATATGTTTTATTACGTTAAGGCTGTGGAAAGGATATGGGCAATACCCCCTTGATGTGTTTGTAAAATAAACTGCATTAGCATATCTGTATTAAACCACATACGCATGTTTAACAGTTTCAAATGCTTTAAATATGTCAAAATATAACTTATTCAACTAATAATAGCGAAATTCTTCTCCCTTTCTTTTCTGAGGTGAAGGTCATGATTGACTGGTTTACAACATGGTCATTCAATTTCATCAGCAGCTTGTTAAACTTAAAATAAATGATGGAAAAGTACCGGTCAACATCAAAATGCTTCCGGTGAATTGAAAGAAAGGCAGAGAAATGAATTGTCGACTTATTTTGGGGGTATATTATAACCCTAAAGTACGTCACTTGTATAGTTCTTTGAAAACATGTCCCCAAAGGCAAAATTCGCAGCGTTCGAAGTTGAAACTTCACAAATTTATGTGCTGGTGTAATCAAAAATAAACCCCCAGATGTGCGTTTAAAGGTGCTGATTTGACTGTGACTTTTTTCTAAACCAGGGTGTCAGAATAATTTGTATGTTTGATATATTGATAACGTAACACATAAGCACAGATAGTGCTTGACTCCCTTTTCATGCTATCGTTGCTATAATTATTGTTGAATTGCTGTTAATAATAGAATTTGGGTCATTTATGGCTGATTTGGGTTCATTATGTGGATGGCTGGGTCCCAGCTTCGCACATTATGTCATATATAAAAGTTAAAGGGAACCAGATATTTGATAGAGCAAGTACTCGTTGTAAAACGTTATGTTTAAATTTGGACCAATCAGAAACAAGTTCTAAAAATAGCACGTCTGCTGGGGTATAAATATGTAGATGGATGACAGAGAGCTCATTCGGTATCCAGCGGTTAAAGAAGACACCTCGAGGATTCAACTTATAATTTATCCCAGTACCTTGAGAAGGAGACTATTGCAGTCACCCTGTCAGGGCGGATAAATTATTAAAAAAAAGGCTTTGGAAGTTCTTTGACTAAAGAAGAGTAGCAGAATTTCGATAAGGTTTCGAGCTATAGGGCCAGCGCAAAGGAGTTTTACCTTAAAGGTAATTGAATGCTATAGACGATAGCATATATAGGCTGAGCATCGGGAAGCTGAGACAGAGACCCAGAGTTTGGTAATCTACTGAGATAGTAGGAGAGTCCAGCTTATAGACGGTTCAGCATTATGGCGAAGTACAGCCAAGGCATCGGGGATAATACCTATATGGTAGTTGAATGCTACATATGATAGCATATAGGCGCTGAGCATCCAGGAGTCAGGGCAATCATATAGAGTTTGAGAGGACAGAGGCGAGCATCTATGCGATAGGACTCGTATGTTGTTGATTCAAAGACATTGTCTGACGGGAACTTCAACAAAAAGACCAGTCAAGTATAGAGTCTCCAGCCTATAGGAGTTTGAGCTAATCATTTTTAATTAAAGATTGTTAGTTTGAAAACATTTAGTGATTTGCCTGATCCCTGAAATTGTCTAGCTCATAATAGAAATCATTTACGAATCATTGGTACACGAATCATTTAGGCGAGGTAGCCAGAGGAAAATTCTATATCTGAGATATTTGGTCTCACCAGCTTTACGTTTAAACAAAGGACATTCTACATTCGTTTGTCAGCTAGTCTAAGACATAGTCACCTTAGTGATTGGACCCAAACCATTGTTCAAGATACTAAAGGCGTAGGCACTTCCCTGGGTCATATAACCAGTATCCTGACAATTTGGGGGCTCGTCCGGGATCTATATCCAAGGAGGTACAGAGACTAGTGGTTTTAACGTTTTTTTTTGGTGAACCAGAAGGCGCTGTGACCGAAGGTAGTCTGAGTCACATATAGTTGAATTTTAGAGTTAGTTCCAGCCCAAAGCTTAAAGATGAACTACGATAAATGGGTTGAGATGGGTGAACGTATGGGTCTCTCAGGTTCAGAGCTCATAGATTTTGTGGATAGGAAAGAGAAGGAGTATACTGAACGTGAGGAACGTATGTTGAGACGGGAAGACGAGAGACAGAGACGAGATGAAGACAATCGTAGATTTGAGGCTCAGGAAGCTGAGAAGAAACGACTGTTCGAGCTTGAACAGGCTGAAAAGAAAAGGTTATTTGAGATTGAACGCTTGAAAGAAGAACGTGCTTTGAAAGAGGAAGAACGAGTGATGAAAGAACAGGAGTTGGAAATCTTAAAAATAAAGGCAGAGGCCGGAGCTTTAGGAGCTGATAAAGGTGCTGAGCACTTCAGCAGTAAAACATTACGGCCAAGACTCCCAAAGTTCGAGGAAAGTAAGGATGATATGGATGCATACCTCGAGCGATTTGAACGGTTTGCAAAAAGCCAGGGATGGAAAGAAGAGACATGGGCTGTGAGCCTCAGCTCATTACTTACAGGAAAAGGCCTGGACGTATACACAAGCATGCCTCCAGACCATGCCAATGACTACCCAGCATTGAAGAAAGCAGTGCTGAAACGTTATCAGTTGACAGAGGAAGGTTTTAGATTGAAGTTCAGGGAATGCAAGCCAGAGCGTGGTGAAACTGTTTTTCAGTTTATGGCAAGGCTGGACAGGTATTTCAGTCGATGGACAGAAATGGCAGAAGTTGATAATACGTTTGAAATGCTGAAGGACCTTATGATCAGAGAACAGTTCATCCAAACTTGTTCCAAGGACCTTGCTTTATTCTTAAAGGAAAGAGTTGCAAAGTCGAGAGCTGAGATTACACAGTTGGCAGAACAATATATTGAAGCTCATGGTGGCTCTATCACATCTAACCGGTTGAACAGAAGTAATTTGTCATGCAGCAAAGAGCCACAGCCTTCGACCGAGGTTCAGCCAGTGTCCCAGCCTACACAAAGAGAAAAGCCAGCTTTTAAGAAGCCAGTATGTTTCATATGTAATAAGGAAGGTCATATAGCACGAGAATGCAGAGACCTATCCAAGAGGAAGGTAAGCGGTGCAGCTTTAGCTAGTAGGGGATCCTATGAGGAAAGACAGAGAAATAGGCATGGAACGCAAGAGTCTACGCCTAAAGACTGGAGAAAGGAAGGCCAAGCGCAGAAAGACAGACAGTCGGATGAAAGAAAAGTTGCAGCCTCAGTTGTAGCAATATCATTAGATGACGAACGGTTAAAAGACTGCATAGAAGATGGACGACTTATGTTAGCACATGGAAAATCCATTTCGATTATAGCAAGCACCTGTACCATTGATTCAACAAACGGTTGAAAGGAACTTGATATTGAAGAAAGGATATATTGGTGATAAAGAAGTTCAAGTTTTGAGAGATACAGGGTGTGAATTGGCAGCTGTCATGAAAGATCATGTATCAGAGAATCAAATGTTGGATAAGACGTATCTTATGGTTGCGATTGATGGACGTTCAAGGACAGTTCCTGCAGCAAAGATACAGGTTGATACACCATATTTTACAGGTGAAATTGAGGCAATGGTTGTGCCGAATATGATATGCGATTTGATAATCGGTAATATAAATGGAGTTTCAGATAAGCCAGACATAAACTGGAAAACCCGAGATGAAAGACAGTCTTCATCCGGCGAAGATATTGCTGCAACTGGGATGACGGAAACTCAGCACGCAATAAATGTAGGTATTACAGAACCCTCTGAGGTTTGCGAAGTCAAAGAGCAAACGTTTAATGTTGAGCAAATGAAAATTGCTCAGAAAGATGATGAGACGTTACAGAAACTTTGGACTTATGCTAAGGATAAGGCGAAACTGAAAACAAAAAGAGGTTTCAGGTTTTATTATGAAGTGAGGGAAAACGTATTATATAGAATCTTTGAAGAGAAAAAGGGCAGAGTTGTTAAACAGATAGTAGTCCCAATACAGTTCAGGAGAAGTGTTATGACATTAGCTCATAAGTCAAAATTCAGGGGACACTTATCAGCTAAAGAGACAGTTGATGAAATACGCTCAAGTTTTCACTGGCCTGGTATAACAAATGAAGTAACAAGGTTTTGCCGGTCATGTGATGTATGCCAGAATGTAAAGACTGATCTGGCATCAAAGAGCAGTTACGGTAGACATGGTTTGCAAGAATATAAGCATCATGATAGAACAGAAAGAAACTGGAGACAATCTGATGACAGACCAGAGTCATACAATTTTGATGATCAAGGATTCAGCCTGTATCATGGGAGGTCATCTATTAAGTACGTGAACAGAGGATCACGTTGGCATAACAGAAAGGGTATATATGATAGAGATATTAACCTACGAGATGATAGGGGTTATAAAGACCATGGCCCATATAAATCTAACCATAAGAAGTCATGGAGACAAAATGACATGAGAGATGATCTCGGTAAAGAGTTTATACGTAGGTTTGACGGGAGTTATCATGTAAAAGGAGGTTTTAGTGAAAACAATTATTATGTCAACAGAAAAGATGACAAGTACTCTCACAATCAGAGAAACAAATGAATATCATTCAGGAAGAATGATGATAGTAAATTAAAAGGTCAGGAGATTAACGTTGTATGATATTCTTGAGATCATATACTTTATGTTGAGTCTTTTAGAGATGTTTGATCTTTGATACTGATTTAATCAGTATATTAGTGAATGTATGTTAATAATAGCAGTGATACATGATTTGTAAAAATCGAGAAATAGTAAAAAGAAAAGGAGATTTTGTTTTGTACACAAATTATTCCTTAAGTGTTTGAAAAACTAAAAGTATTTTCTTGAGAAGGGGGCTATTGTCAGAATAATTTGTATGTTTGATATATTGATAACGTAACACATAAGCACAGATAGTGTTTGACTCCCTTTTCATGCTATCGTTGCTATAATTATTGTTGAATTGCTGTTAATAATAGAATTTGGGTCATTTATGGCTGATTTGGGTTCATTATGTGGATGGCTGGGTCCCAGCTTCGCACATTATGTCATATATAAAAGTTAAAGGGAACCAGATATTTGATAGAGCAAGTACTCGTTGTAAAACGTTATGTTTAAATTTGGACCAATCAGAAACAGTTCTAAAAATAGCACGTCTGCTGGGGTTAAATATGTAGATGGATGACAGAGAGCTCATTCGGTATCCAGCGGTTTAAAGAAGACACCTCGAGGATTCAACTTATAATTTATCCAGTACCTTGAGAAGGAGACTATTGCAGTCACCCTGTCAGGGCGGATAAATTATTAAAAAAAAGGCTTTGGAAGTTCTTTGACTAAAGAAGAGTAGCAGAATTTCGATAAGGTTTCGAGCTATAGGGCCAGCGCAAAGGAGTTTTACCTTAAAGGTAATTGAATGCTATAGACGATAGCATATATAGGCTGAGCATCGGGAAGCTGAGACAGAGACCCAGAGTTGGTAATCTACTGAGATAGTAGGAGAGTTCCAGCTTATAGACGGTTCAGCATTATTGGCGAAGTACAGCCAAGGCATCGGGGATAATACCTATATGGTAGTTGAATGCTACATATGATAGCATATAGGCGCTGAGCATCCAGGAGTCAGGGCAATCATATAGAGTTTGAGAGGACAGAGGCCGAGCATCTATGCGATAGGACTCGTATGTTGTTGATTCAAAGACATTGTCATTTTTAATTAAAGATTGTTAGTTTGAAACATTTAGTGATTTGCCTGATCCCTGAAATTGTCTAGCTCATAATAGAAATCATTTACGAATCATTGGTACACGAATCATTTAGGCGAGGTAGCCAGAGGAAAATTCTATATCTGAGATATTTGGTCTCACCAGCTTTACGTTTAAACAAAGGACATTCTACATTCGTTTGTCAGCTAGTCTAAGACATAGTCACCTTAGTGATTGGACCCAAACCATTGTTCAAGATACTAAAGGCGTAGGCACTTCCCTGGGTCATATAACGAGTATCCTGACACAGGGCTCCAGATAATTTTTTTGGCCAATGAGTATTTACTCAACATATTTTTTGTGAATGAGTAAAATGGTAAAATCTGAAACTGACTACAAGTAATTTTACTCTTGAAAATTTTTAAATGTGAAAAAACCAGAAATCAGTTTTATAACATATTTATTGGGTGTAACACCCATGCATTTGTTTGCAGTTTAGTTTCAATTCATCATTTAACTCCCTGAGGCCAATATCATAATATACATGCTGCGGCGAGATAAGAATTACCACCTGACGTCGAAGAACATCATCTGATCTTATCATAATCACATTCGCATGCAGTCAATTGAAATCATGCATGGAAATATTATTAACATGGGTATAAATCAGACTATACTTATAAAATCTTCCAAGTTTTAACAAATATTTATATATATCCACTTTCGTCCATAACTTGTATCCAAATAGAATAATTATTTCACTTCGAAACATTCACCATTTTACACACCTATTGCGTTTAATAATAAATATTTGAACATTTCTGATTTTATTTCCTTTTTTCACATGTAAACACATTAAATTCCAATAAATATAAATACATTATTAACACAGAGTATTTACATCAGCATTACTCAAAATTAACACCCATTTTTGAGTGAATATCAATGGTTTGTTTTGATATATGTTTTATTATTAAACATGTACACAAACGTTGTGTGACACGCACTGGGATAGTTAAGTTGTAATATTTACACCCATCTTTGAAGAATTATTAAATTTACCAAAAGCATTTATTTACACACACTGTTGTGTATAAAACATGTTTTGCTGTGTTTTTTTTTATCCATTTTAATTTAATGCGATGTAAGTGAACGAATATTTCAGCTTTCTAAAACTTACAATTTCCGAACATTCATTTCTCTGATATAAATGAAATTTCATCTTCAGAATCATCATCCGACAGAACTGATACGTCAAAATCAGTATGATAATAAATGTTTTCTTCAATGTAAGAAAAATCTCTGGCAGCCGACATTATTTTAATCTTTCGAAATATTGTATGAATGAAACACAGCGGAGTTCGTCTTTTTTATTTCCTTTACCGCATATTTACAAACATTTATTTTAACAAGGAAAGTAATTATTAGCATAATTAATAATAATAACATCTAAGAAATAATAGCCGGTATGCAAAATAATTTTGCTTTTATCAGGATTATCAAAAATTAACAAGTATGTGACGCAATCAGCATGATCTCGGTGCTGCAACTATACTCGTCAATCGCCGTCCTGGGGAGTCCTGATAACGCGCCTATAGTCGGATACCGACGCTACAGGGGTAGAAAATATAGCGCCTTTAGTCGCATTTCGGCCCCAAGGAGTTAAGTTAATTTGCTTCTCTTTTTCCCTTGGCTGGTTTTGGCTTCACACTCGCTACCGAATAAAATAGAATATTCAATATACCTTTAGCTATGTTTTGGGGATCAGTTTTGTTGGTTTAAAGAACGCATAGAGTGTTTGTTCACTTTTTTATACATTCTTAGAAATAGACATTTTTGTTTATTCCGCACCGGAAATTGATATTTTAAATCGACACCACTTTAAAATACACTACCGTACCATCAATATTAATTCCCAACTATTTGATATACACAGATATTGAGTGTAAAAAATAGTTTAACCTAGGTTTATAGAGTACCATTCAATGCGTGTGTATGTTCAATGTGGGAGAATTGATGCCGACTGTGCTCTGTTACATAAAGCATCCGGACGATTCAGATAAATTTTGTTTACGCCAATAAAAAGTCATTGCGTGCGTTTCTGTTATTTCATATAGATCTACGTTTTTATATGCTTAAAAATTATCAGACATGCAGCGTGTATGCATTATTTCAAAGCGTAATTTACGCTAATACACATCTTATCTTGAGCCCTGTAAACAATTTTACTTACCGAAATATTGATTAAAAGATGTGTAGATATATGAATTTACAGGCGATATACTGATTTATATATGATCTGTTAATTACTGTGTGTGCTCTACTGGGTGAAGTTCTGTAAAACAGCTTCCCTTGACACTTTAGAGTATAATATCTACGCCCCTGTTAGCACTGGTATTACTATTAGGAGGCTTAGCATCATGAAAAATGGAATACATACATTGAAAAAGTAAAATGAGGTACAGTACCTACCGTAGAACTAGTAAAACCAACATGAATATTTCATATTTTCGTTGACAGCAAATGGTGTAAAATTATTAAAGGGAAGTCACCACTGTTAGTCAGTTTGATTGTAATTACATTTGCGCGCTACAAGTATTAAAAATCTTTCAAATGCGCGAAATTATGAGAGATACAGTGAAGTATATATTACATTTGTGTTTATCATACAGTACATAGTGCTCAATAAAATCAAGCGTAACTATAGTAACATTTCAACACTTACTGATGGAAGGCGAATCCAAATTATCTCAGTGTCGCCGCTTTAATATGCAGTGGAACTGCCGTCTTTTTATGATGTAGACAATATCTACTAGATCCTGTCTACACTACTTTCCGGGTATACTGTTTACAAAAAATTCTTTACGGAAATGATCAAAAAGTTAAATTTCAAATCAAAAATAAAATTTGAAAGAAATATCATCTTTCAAACTAGAACCGTAAGACGATGAATCCATATACTTTTTAAAACACTTAAATCCATTGCACGCTGAGCATGCGCATTTAACCTGCTCGATTTTGCACGCTGGGCATGCGCATTTAACCTTCTCGGTTTGGCACGCTGGGCATGCGCAGGAGAACATTTATTTGCGCGGCAGCGCACGCTGCACGCTGAGCATGCGCAATAACTATTTCTCGTTTATGCACGCGTTTCTAACCGTGCAACACGTTTCACTTTTCGCCTTCAACACGCGAGTTGCTCGCGTTATCCCGCAAACTCGGGGAACAAACACGCAGGCGCCACTGTACAATATACAAGAAACATGGACGAAATCACATTTTTTACGCCGACGATTGGAGGATAGATTTATCTTTCAAACCAACAAATCCGGTCCCTCAGAAGGATGTTTTACGTTGTGTTAAAAACTGTCTCGTCGAAATTGTATGTTGGATGAACAGCAGCATGTTGAAAATCAATGCCGATAACAAAGTCAAAGACATGAAAAACATACTGAATCCGTGTCTGTGAAACTTTGGGAAGAGAACATTGTAGGGCGAACGCACGTTTTTTTTGTGTAACGACATCTGCAGAATCCCAAGGGATTGGTTGGTTCACGAGCCCGTAGGGTAGATGTTGTTTCACGAAACAAACGTGTGTTATCGCTATTCTTGCATAACACACAACTAAAGTACTGGAAATATCGAAAAAACAAGACTATTCAGCTGACATTAGCCGATCGAAGTCGGCCGTTTCAGGTTGTTATGGATACATGTTTTATTTATGCATTTCCATGACCTACAGAAACAGTGCATATTTTATACATGTCGAACGGGCATTCTTGATGTGGTAATTTTCTTTAATATTCAATATATGTAAAATAAGTATGACTCCCTATTTTCCCGATATATCGGTAGGAACTTTAGCTTTAGAGGCTCGGAATTATGAGAAAAGGTCATACACAGCATCCTGTCTTTACACAATTTGTAGGTGAGGTGCCGACAGAACACAATTCTGCTTGGTTTAAATTAATAGTCTGTCCCTTACGCTTTTTAAATGTAAATAGTATCGTTTAATAGAAATTGGTATCGATACCTATATTCTTCATATCGTTAAAAATGAAATCTCTAGGCCTATAACGTAGAAAAAGTTTGCTTTGCACCCCACCCCATCGCGATCAAAGTTTGATAAACACAAAAATTTGAATTTTTCCAACATCGATATAATCAACTTAGATTGGAATTATAAACTCAAACATGGTTGGTGAGATCTACAAATAAATTGAAAAATATATAATAAATACCTTCTGTTCATCAAATGTTCATTAGCTATGGAAAAATCCTTCAAATTTAACGCTTTGTCATGTTTATGCTTTTCATTACACACCATTACTACATCAGTAGACTGCATAGATGTGTAAAGTAGACACAAACATTTTCTAAAAGTTTTAGTGTAAGATTTAAAGTTAGCATGTCAATTTTTCTTGACTCAAATTAATTTGGAAAACGAAATTGTACTTTTGTAAATGTTGTTTGCCTATCATTTTCAGGGATTAAATTGAGGCGTGTAAACTTACTTTGTGTCAAATACGCGTAATAATACAATAATAAAGGAACGTCAATGCAGTCGCGTATCAAGAGAGGTAGCACTAACTACAAGGTAAAGTAAAGTTAGGTTGAAAAATGATATTTTTAATAAAAATGCTGATGAAAAGATTTCATCAGTCTAGGGCCTTTCGACTTCGGCCAAAATTGATTCGGGATCCATAATTTGCTTACGTTGGACCCGCAACAGCATATTCAAAACGTTCACCAACAGCGCGTGCTCACGAGAATCTCCTTGTTTGTACACGGTTTTTTCCCTGTTTGTGCATGGTCGAAATCGGCAAAAAACAAAGGTTTTATGCAAGAATAAACCATCTAAATGTGTAAGAAATCTTGGTGCTTTTCTACAATCGAAAATGTGTATGGAAAACACATTAACTCAGTTTGTAGATCAGGGTACGGACAGCTTCTTCAAATGGGCCACATCCTGAAATATCTAAATACAAATACTACAAATCGTTAGCAAATTCACTCGTCATTCCGTGCCTTGATTTTTGTAATGCGCTCTTGTATGGTGTTCCGAAGGCCTTGCTGAATAGACTTCAAAATATTCAGAACACTGCAGCTCGAATCATAACGAGACTATCGCGATATGATCATATTACACCGGTTTTTTTAAGAACTGTTCATTTTACACCTGTCTTTAAAAAACTGTATTGGATACCAGTTACTCGCAGAGTGGACTTTAAGATTCTAGTTCACACATACAAAGCATTGCATGACCAATCACCGATTTATGTTAAAGAACTGATAGAACTCTATCAGCCAGCAAGAAATTTGAGATCCTAGAACAACTCAAAACAACTACGGTTTTTCATCAGCTGCGCAAAAGTTATGGCTACCATTAGAAAGGATAAAAGTTTGGATGCTTTCAAACGGTTATTTAAACACACACTTTTTCTTCAAGTTCTATTGAATTTAACTTTGCACTGGAAAACAAGCTGTCGTATGACAGTGCAATAGAAAATATTTACTGTTGTTTTGTGTTTTCTAAAATATCTAGAATACTTGATATGTAGAGTCAAACCTGATTCTAGCTAAATACCTTTTTAATGCTGATATATTTTTGTGTTGTATTGTGTGTCCATGTCATTCTGTGATGTGTAGTTTGTACAGCGCTTTTAAACGTTTATTTAATAGATGAAAAGAGCGCTATAAAATTTGTTAAATAATAATAATAATAATAATAATTATAACAGTAATGATAATAGATAAATTCAATATTATGTCCATACATGTATCAGCAAGAAATGATAACATCCTGTCATAAAAATAGTGTCCGTTACTTTAATTTAATTTAATTTTGATGTCTTATTTTCAATTTAGAATTAAATGAATGCAAACTGTCAGGGACAATGGTGTGGTATTTCTGAATTCCTGCTTATTACACTTCAGCAGGAAATTATTGCAAACTCTATTTGATTCGTGATTGATAGGTTTTATTTTTAGTTTAATTTCTTTCTGAGTGAGGGAGGGTGTTTAACGTCGCAGCGACACAATTAAGATCATATGGCGATTTTCCAGCGTTGATGGTGGGTGAAGACGCCCTCCTCCCCCAGGTGCCCTTCCGTGCATCATATCATCACGAGCGGGCACCTGGGTAGAACCACGGACCTTCCGTAAGCCAGCTGGATGAGGCTCGAACACATTTGTTAGGGGCAAGTGATTAGAAATCAGCGCCCTTAACCTCTCGGCCAGGGAGGCCCCTTTGGTAATTGTGAACTTTAATTATTTATTTTCATTTCCTGCGGAAATGAAAGCAAACTATTAGAAAATGAGTGTACATTACCTATCAATTCAAAGTTTTTTTTACAATTTCAGCAGAAATGATAAAAATTAAGCAAAGTTTTAGAGAAATAGGACATGGGACTGTGTAGTTTCCATTTCAACAGGAAGAGAATGCAAACAGTTACAGAACATGGTACTATTTTAATTGAAATGTCTTTCTTCTTTCAGGAAGAAATTAATGCATTGTATAAAAAATAGGGTGTGGTTTTTGTGGACTGCACTGGTTTCTTTTGTTTCATTATAGCACCAAATTCATTGAAATGCAAACTGTTGAAGAAATGACGTATGATATTTGAGAATTTCAGTTTTTCATTTCCATTTCAGAAGGTTATGAATGCAGAGCACTAGAGAAGTCGAAAGAAATATTTGATAAATTCAATGTTTTATTCATATCTATGGAATGGGTCGTGATGAAGAAATTTGAACATGAAATTGACACCGCTTGTTCACGGGAAAATATAGAGCAGATGGTGGAAATATTGACAAACCAGAGCTTTGTGCCTTACGGCGCTTTCAATAATATACCACTGAATCCTAAAGAAAATAAAAAATGGACAGAACTCGACGTATACTGGAAACCAAAACATGCATAACGTTAAATACAACGTTTACATACAAAATCTTAGTGTGAAATTTACACTTTGAAATATGCTTTCAAAACAACTTGGGAATTCAAAACTAGATTGTTAATTTTCTTTAGAAGATTAGCAAGAACAGTAAGAGTAGAGTTGTGGTCATTTTCCGACATCTTCAAAACAATTGAATTCATAATAACACAAAGGATATTTATTGCATTTGTGTTATCAGTGTTATAAAATGTTTATGACATTGCAGAATGAACCAGATGTGTGTACTTCCGACTACAGGTGAAATATGTTTAATATATATGCAACACAATTTTTTAGCACAATCCGTATTTTTTACTGAGTCAACGACCATAACTCTGATCTGTCTGAGTGAAATTCTAAACAGAACACCAGTTGCCCAACTTCACATGCTATTCACTTCAGTTTTTGTACACATGTGTAATTCACCTCTATGTTGCACACACGACGGAAATCAACGTAAAGTGAAACACACTTGCCTACCACTACAGTCTTAACACACTCAAAACTCACTTCAATTGTTGCACACACGTGTAATTAACCACGTTGGTTTTTCACGCACGACGGCAACCGACTTAAAGTGAAACGCACTTGCCTACCACTAGGGTCGTTACACACGTGTAACCCATTTCAATTGTTGCACACACGTGCAATTCACCACTGTGTACAGTTCATATCAATTTACATATGTGTGTAACTTGAAAACAACAGTGGTGACGTCATACACTTACAAAAAATTTATATCTGAATGTCTGAAAGACATTTCCGTCGAATGCATCACGACAATTTGCCATATTTCCGCTTCCGATAATCGTTTTCTGGCCATACTTATGTTACTGTGTCTGAACTTTGCGGAAAAGCAAGCAGTAATTATTATGTTTCCTATAATGCGAAAGTCGCGAAAATTCGGCGGATTTCAAATATTTTCATGCTTGAACGGTCCAGCTTGGTCGTTATTGGGGGGCAAATATGACCCTTGGGACTGAATTAGGCCGGTCGCTGGTCGCGGACGCCAGGTGGTCGCAATTCACGGCCTTTTTATGAGCATTTTTCTACGGGGGGACCAGAGACCGGTCGTTGTCGACAGGTGGTCGCTTTCCACGGGTGGTCGCTAGTACAAGTTTGACTGTATACTGAGTCTGTAATAGTAAAAAGAATGAACAGACAAGAATTGTCTCTATTGAATAAGATCGGGCGTTCGTTCAAATCACATGTAGTCTATTATAGTCAAGCAAGCACATCATCTTCTCTGATTGTAAAAAAGAACGAACAGGCATGAAGTGTCTCATTGATACCATTGCACAAGTGCGGACTTTTGTTCAAATCACATGAAGTGACTCATATATCTTAGTCAAGCAAGCAATGTGTCTCAATTGAACAAGATTGGACATACGTTCAAATCACATGTAGTGTCTTATAGTCAAGCAAGCTCATCATCTTCTCTTATTGTAAAGTGAACGAACAGGCATGAAGTGTCTCAATTGAACAAAATCGGACGTTCGTTCAAATCACATGTAGTGTCTCATATGTATTCAAACGACAAGACAAGCAAACCGCTTCACCAGCACTGGTACTGCGTGTCATTCATTGTCCAAACAGACCAGGAGGAAAGGAAAGATGAGCTTTTAGTTTAAGCATTAGAGAGAATGAGACTTACTGACTGAACTACAGACTGATGTTATTTCTATTGCCATAATTATCAATGACATAATGATAATGCAGTGCTAACAAAGTATTCTGCTTTTTATTTTTATTGTTCTTATGTTCGGCCGAAAGTCCAAACACTTATTATAAGAGAAACTAAGACCGAACAATATATTTCTAATAGGCAAATCAATACTTATTCTGCTTTTAATCTAGCGTAAACAACAACCATGGTTTGAACACCAGGGTATTGCTACATTTGTGAACTCAACATGGTGGCTAATGAATTTGACATCAGTTCAAAACACAAACAGGTTCACCATTTTTCATTTCACGTATATGATCGTATAGACAAGATTCCTTATAATTTCATTCTTTAATGACTGGCGATAACGTACATTAGGAAATATCAGCTGTAATTGTGTGTTCATACTAGAAAACACCTTACATAAATCATTAGACCTGAAGGTACTCAATCAATTATTATCAAAGCAACAAAAATAGAATCAAATACGCTTATTTCCTTCAAAAACAATGACTTATTTCATACAACTATTGAATCAAAATATAAGAGAAATTATCAGACTTATAGTCACTAAGATGTTCTACTTCATGTGAAAATATCACGTTATGCTCTCTACTGTGAACTGACATTTCATTATTCAGTGCAAAAGAGAAACTGGCTCGAGATACGGACCAACATAGCAGTTAAACAGTTGTTTTAATTCGGTAAACACAAGCAGTACAGTTTACAGTCGTGTTTCAACAAAATTTCTGCCACCTTATGTTTCCAAGTAACTCCATCACAGAATTCAATGTAGTTGCATTGAGATTCACCAATGATAATACTGTACAATGGCTGCATTACAGAAAAAAATTTGATAAGTGCCCAAACGATAGAAGTAAAGAAGTAGAGAAGTACTTTGAATTTCAAACGATCAGTATCTCTTCCAGACATTGTCATCCTTGTCCCCGAACACCTGCCGCTATTCTTGGACGACAGGGCAGTTCAAAGGTAATAGCGAACATCTCCAAAGATAATTGTTAGTCTTCAAAAAGAACGTGATGCAATCATGTTATATCTGGCAGACATCTTAGCAATGATGGGACAAGTAATTCCCCGTTCTAGCGTCATTGCGCTTGACCCACGCTGATCGTTTCAATCCTAAATAACCACCATTTTCGGTGAGTGTGTGAAAGATGAAGAAAGATGAAGAATGAGAAGCCAAATGTCGGGCAAACTAATTCCCCGCAACGGCTTCATTGCCTTTAAGATGAGTCCAGCATTGACAGTTTGCTCTCGCCCATCTATGAAAGTCAAACTGAATGAAAACTTTCGGTTGCCGTTCGGTTCATTAGAGGTTTTTAGTTTTCTTTTTGAAGAGAAAAATAAATTGTGTTTTCCAAAATGACTTACACAAGTGTCGAGCGTTTTTGTTTTTGTACTAGGATAACGATGCTACTGTGCATCACCCCACTATAGAATTTAGCTGGTCTAACGACACCTCCATACTTCTAGCTGTCCTTATTCCCTAAACATGAACCCGACCCCAGCTTTATCGGTTGCCGTTCGGTCCATCGGTCCATTTTTGAAGAGTGAAAGAGAAGTGGTGTCATGCACAGCTGTTCAAATCCAAATAAGCTGTACACAAAATGCGAGTTTTGAAATTTTAATGTAACCTGCACAAGAGTCGAGCGTTTATGTTTTTGTACTAGGATAACGATACAGGCTTGTCATAAGTAGGTACCCTTAAGGTATACAGAGCTAGTATGTATACATACGAGATCTAGCAATCCTAGTGGACACAACAAGGCCAGGTCCTGTCACTAGACGGAGAATCTCCTACTTTACTAAGCCTGTAACCATTCGTGATGGCAAATAGCGGTTCCTAATTCTGCTGTTCATCCCCCATCTATAGCATTAAGCTGGTCTAACGACACATCTATACTTCTTGCTGTCATTATTCCCTAAACCTGAACCAGACCTCAACAATATCGGTTGCCATTCGGTCCAGTTTTGAAGAGAGGAAAAGAAGTTTCGTGCAAGGCTGTTCAAATCCAAATTAGCTGTACACTAAATGCAGGTTTTCAAATCTTGATGTGAACATACTCAATCAAACAGAGTCTGAATTTTTTACTGTTTGCATTGTTCTCGGGGCTTCCAAGGGATATACTTTCCAGATTATATTTACATCAAAACAGCGGGTGTTATTTACTGTGTGGCCGCCTTAAAAAGTCGCCTCGACTTCATCTTAGTGTTATTATATATTCTGGTCCTTCGGAATCATTGATTTCAACTCATTTATATTTTAAAATTGAATATTGCTTAAGCCGGTGCTAGAGGCAGTGGGCAGTGTAGCATTTTTCATTACTGTTCATAAACAGACTGTATCAAACCGAGTCTGCAATTTTGACTGTTTGCATTGTTCTCGGTGCTTCAGAGGGATCTACTTTCCAGACTATATTGCCACAATAGCCGAGCGTTTTTGTTTATTGAACTGGGATAACGATGTAGGCTTGTCGTAAGTAGGCGACCTTAAGGCATACAGAGCTGGAATGTATACCGATCTAGCAATCTCAACGGACATAACAAGGCCAGATCATGTTACTAGACGGAGAATCTTCTACTTTAACAAGCCTGTAACGCTTCGTGATGGCCAGACGCGGTTCCTCATGCTACTGTGCATCACCCGACTATAACATTAAGATAGTCTAACGACACTTCCATAATTCTAGCTGTTCTTATTCCCGAAACTTGAACCCAACCCCAGCAATATCGCTTGCCATTAGGTCCATTTGTGAAGAGAGAAAGTAAAATGTCGTGTAAAGCTGTTCAAATACAAATTAGCTGTACACTAAATGCAAGTTTCGAAATTTTGATATTCGGAGGTTCTTGTTTTTGTACTAGGATAACGATGCAAGCTTGTCGTAAGAATGCACTCTTAAGGCAAATAGAGCAGGTATGCATACCCGATATAGCAATCTTAGAGGACATAACAAGGTCAGATCCTGTCACTAGACGGAGAATCTCCTACTTTACCAAGCCTGTAACGTTTCGTGATGGCCAGAAGCTGTTCCTACTGCTGCATCACCCAACTAGAGCTTTAAGCTGGTCATATGACACCTCCATACTTCTAGCTGTCCTTATTCAATAAACTTCAACCCGACACTTGAACAGTTTTTCAAACACTAAATCTAAATAAAAACTGACGCAGAAACGTCTTGAAATTCTTATGGTGAAAGCCGCCCGACTAAACAACTGAGCTTGTGCGGCTGATTTAATAGCGTGACACTTATCAATATCCATGATACTATAACTCAGACCGTAACAAGGAACCATACTTTTATACATTCTTTCGTTGCACATGTATAATTTTTTTATAAAGTCTTCAATGATACATGCATAGGTCTCAGTTCGGCAGTCAGTTTTAAATGTCTTGTTTTGTATCATTTTCACTTAACAGTTCTGTCGAAATAAACAATATTTCTTGGAAATGAAAATCAGTTTTCACAAAAGGCGCGTTTCTGGATTTAGACTGTTGAAAAACTGAGATTTAGGGAATACATGTATGTAAAGGAAGTATAAGATGGGTGATGGTAATGATGGATCCAAGATTTTGATTGAGAATGATGGGTTTTCTTGATAGATCTGGAGGTATAATTCCCGTGAAAATTTAAAAAAGAAATTTGGTGATGATTTTAAATTTTCATAAAACATGGCCGTTTACGTCATCCAAATTCACAATACAAACATAAGCATTTTACTGTAGCTCAGAGTAAACCGAAAATATCGTAATTGATGACTTATATCTCTATTTTAACATTTCAAAACGATACCCAGTAAGCTTTAGGGGTTTGAGCGTCGTCAGATCTGGTCGCCTATTCTTCCGTTTCCATCTAATCGGGGATCCTCGGTAATGTAGGTTATATCACGAATATTAACAGAGGTTCCCGAGGGTTATGTTTGTGTCGTCTGCTATTTTATTGAATCGAGGATCCACGGTAATGTACGTAATATCACAGATATTAACGTAGGTTCCCGGGGCAATTCATCCGTGTGTTTGTCCATGCAGTCTTTGTGCACACTTGCCATGTTTGTTTTCTTTTTAATATGTCCAATCGTCGCGTCTGAATGAGAAATTAAGTGAGAGAAAGAAATACATTGGTCCATTTTTTTTTAAATCCCGTTCCGCTTTTCACCCCCGAATTCCTTCGGCCCTCAGAATAGTCCTTCTACTCCTATAATCTACTTTCCAGGGATCTAATTCTACTCCTAATTGTAAGATGGTAAATCTCACATATACTAGTAGGCCTACTTCAAATTCAAATCATTTTGAATTATTTAATTCACTTCAGTTGTGGTAAAAAATATTTAGATATATTGTTGATATTGTATTTTGTATTTCTTTACACAATGCGTGAGTTATTGTTTGTGCAACTTTGTGTTAGGCCTATTTCATCTTATGTTAGGCTTTTATATTACGGAATAAGAAAGAGAGTAACGAACCGACGCAGGGAATTGCTATGACAATAGTTAAATAAAGGCTATGTAAATTTCTTCTATGGTAGGATCAATCATTGTAAAATATATCTACTTAACATATTATCAGATCATTTAAAAATGAAACATGCTTTAATATTTGCGCGCGATAAACCAATTCTTGGATGATCAGAAAACACATCGCGGATCAATATAGGCTACACATCTATACAGTTACTTCCTACTAGTTTTGAAAAAAGTGATATGTTTATCCCAGGTGAGAACTACACCCTGTGCTTTGTTCATTTTACACAACGTCAGATCTTCTGAATATGATGTACGCATAAAAATTGTTTTTACCAGTCCGAATTCAAACAGACGAAATATGAACACTTGAATATCATCTAAACTGACTAGTTTTCCAGTGCGAATAATTTTGTTTGTGTTTTGGAACACATTTATTTTAAACATTTATCTCCCCGCCGAAGACAACTTTTATAAAACAGGCTTATTAAATAAGATTTATAAATTTTATTACATGTTTATGTTTAGATTATGCCGGTTGTTTTGTTACTAAGCAAGTGCCCGTTTTATTTACAAGACGTTAAAAAATATAGACTGTGTCACTGTGTTTAACCAGTTACGAGAAAGGTACGAGAAAGTTATGAGGATTGCGATATGCGGACTTACGAGGACGTTGATAAGACGGTTTGCGAGAATCATATATATTCTCGTAAATCGGAACTTACGAGAAATGGACCTCGCAAGTTTCTCGTAAAGTTACGATATTGATAAGACGGCCCCTATGTTTCTAAATAATAGAAATGTTATATATAATGAAAAACTATGACAGTGAACTGAATTGGCATACAAAGGATACAATGCTTTGACATTGCTTGCACTTTTACTACTTGCAAAACATGCTATCATCATGTTGTAATAGAAGTTTCTCCCACATCTATAAGACCATACAATTTAGCTCAACGCATAAGAAGAAAATTCCAACATCATGTTAACATCATGTTGTTTGTTTCTACTGATAAGAGTTGGTAGAGACAGATAGTGGCAGGAAAAAATACAATTATGAATTTTTGCATTGATAGCAATTTCACAGATGCGTAATGGGAGGAATTAATCCATAGATAACTATTACACACAGTAATAAGTGTCATTTCAAATTCGTTATAATATACCAGAAAATATTAAATTCACCTGGTGGCTTACAGGTAGTAAGTTTGGTCTTTCTTTATATCATTTTATAATCATGTTCTTGTTTTATTTAACAAATAATCAAGACCTTCGGGTGGTTTATTGTCTAGTTTACCATTTTTCAGAGAAAAGATGCGTAGGGATTGAACCAAGAGGGCGTTAGCCCGAATGGTTAAATACGGAAGCATCTGAACGATGAACCGTGGTAAATTAGATGATAAATCACAAGAAGGCATTGATTTTCATTCTGACATGGACGGACAGTGTGTTTTTAATATGCTCGCCTTTGGGGGCTTAATAACACATTTTCTCAAATATTGTGAGAATCGTAAATAACATGTATAACAAACCTACTTTTTTACAAAACAAACAGGCATCATTTGTGACAGTTAACATCTGGAAAGTTCATTCATCTGACAGCTGCTGAAAAGATTAGTTTAATAGTAATTTTAACCTGCACTTTTCAAATATTATAAACAATGAAATCTTCCCATACTGCATTAAAAACTAACCTTTTTCAGATATGTTTATAGATTTTAAAACTCTTTAATACAAACCTCATTTTTTTAATATCTGGAGAACACCAACCCTCACAACACTTTTTCAAGATTTCATCAATTCACTTTACATCTGGAAAGAACTTCTAACAGGAGTCTGCTGAAAATTCAGAAAATAGTTCAGTAATATTTGTAGACTAGTTCTGTTATATGCATATGATGAAAAACTACTATATATAAGTATACATTTAGAAGAAATTTTAACATTATAAAAAATATGCTTTAAAAGTCAAAAACAAATTTTAAGAATGTTACGATATACACAGGCACAAGAATAGGAAATAATCCGGCACAACATTCAAAGAGAGTTCTGTTTTTATGCCTTGAAATGGAATATATTGTCTGTTTAAACTTAACGTGGCTCGCTACTTTCCTCACGAATTTTGGCATCATCTTAGATTGTGATGATTTTTGGCATCACTGAACGAAAATGCATCCCCTTTCAAACGATGCATTTTTAAGATAAAAGTCTGATATAGTTTTGACGTCGAAGCGCCCCCTAGCGGCAACAGTAAATTTGCGTCATTTTAACGTTGAACGCTAATGATTTTGACAATTTTTATCCGATTTCACCGGTAAAACGTTCATTTCATTCTACAGACATTATATTTTATCACTGAATATATTTCTCAATGAGTTTTGATAAATTAAAACGATTATATGGTGCAACCGACCATAGAAACCTATTCTGACGTCCGAAAATGTTGCCTCCTCTGTAAGATAAAATAGCGAAAAAGCATGTTTTTAAACGGTGAATATTTTTCATATTTCCACATTTTGTGCAACATTAATAAACAAAATAATTCATGGAAAAAAAATATGGGGGTCATCGCGTAAGATCTTTCGCTATTCCGTTATCGATCAATACATACCGTTGTAAATTAACGCCGTAAATCAAACGTCAAAACTGGAGCAGTTTACGTTGTTTATGTTGAATCATTTATAGATATCCATGTATTGTTAATGTGAACAAGCAGCTATAGAGAGGGGATCTGTGATTTTGGAGCCTGCATATCACAGGAACTGCCAATAGACAAAATTAAAAAGCTGGCAACATGTGCAAGGGGATGTTAAACAGTATCCAAACCTTTTAAAGCAGGAGTATTCAAGCTGAACATATTAACAGTACTATAACACGCAATAGATGTCGTGTTGTACGAACGGAAGAGATTGAAAAATGACAGCTCTGATTGCAAGTACGGGGAGACTTTTAACGACCGCCACACGGCACAAACAACGCTGCTGTGATATTAAAATTAAACAAAGTGTAAAACCACAGGTCGTCCAAACTGGCTAAAAAACGAAAGTGTTGCAGGATCGGAAGTTGGGATGCAATCTACCATCTACGTCCTCTAGCCCCGGGTTGAGCAGAACTCAACATTTAAATGTAAGTACTGGCATATACAAGGACATGATTTAGAAACATCTGCAGATGTATTCATATAGCGGTGCACATGAAGCCTTCAATGTATTAAGCAGGATTGGATTGTAAAGAAAATTTTATCAAGTTGTTAGATTAGCTGTTTCTCGACTGACATTTTAGTGTAGGCTTGTTCGTATACATTTTATCAATCTGTATTAATTAATCCTGCGACCCTGACTTTTGTGAATCAAGGGTATGGAAAAAAACAGTAATGAATTAGATATTTCCATTAACATTTATCTCCTCCGTTCCTATTCAGTTGAAACAACTAAGATGGCATTACACACACACACACATATATCAGGTATTGTCTAGTATCGGAAAACGGGAAAACGGGACGGGGAAGACTAAAGAAGAGGGGTAAGTTTATAGAGGCCCGTTTTTAAAAATAGACTCACACGCCTATGTTCAAACAGGAGTGACTGCTGTATATTGATCTTATATTAGATTTAATCGCACTACATTAGCTTGTACTCTTACTTTTTTACTTCAAGCATATATTGATCATTTGATCTCAAAACACAAAGATGGACATATCTGATCAATTGCATAATATCAAATGCAGTAATGAATTTAGTGTTTTATCCTATGACGATTTGCTTTCATAGAAGGCCAATACTCAGTTGATGGCAAAGTTCATCAATGAGAATGTCTAAACGCTTCATTCTTATCACAAGTGATGATCGTGCATTGCCTATCGATTATGTTGTGCGCGTATTGAAGTATTGCTCAGAAGATGAGAGAATCAAAGAATTGAAGATGAAATTCAACGACGTTAACAAAAACGGAGCTGACTTTTTGCTTGTGGAAGAAGAAAGATATGACGAAGAAACTGGACCATGTTTTACACGCTGTCACATTTTCTTCTCGGATAAATGTACCAGTGACATGGCTGCTACTGCTTGTTTAATAGTGATGAGCTATGAAAGGCATGACTATTGTTGTTTCTTTTCGGACTCAACGGTGAATAAGCTGTGTTTCATAATGATCCAACGTTATTCCAGAAACCATGCCTTTGTGCTTGAATGGTTTCTGGAATAAAAAGCTTTGCGTATTTCGAAAATCCAAAATAAGTGATATGAAGCTTGAAAGTGACATAGAGTTAAAAAAAATTGGTGTCAACCCATGTGTGCATAAGAGAAATGAATGCGCAAATAAGAGAATTGTATCATACTGAATGAACTTACATCGACTCATGTTTTGATGGAAACGTCATCAAATTGTTGTATTGAAATAGGATAGTAAAATTGAATATTATGCGTTGCCGATATGTTTGATTTTATTACAAAAATGAAAATAGTTATATCATACATATAGAATTATATGCGTAGCATTGTTTATTCTTGTGCTGATTGCCCCGCGGTCATTGCAAATCCTATCATATCGATCAAACGGAATTTTTTTTATTAAAACCATGTCTTTCAGATGAAGGACAAACTCGAATAGATGACTTTAATGCTTGCCAAATCACGGATTTGAAAGAAAAACTTCTCCGATGGGAATTCCAATGCGCAATTTCTGCTCTTGGACGAGTTTGGTTATTCCGCAAACGTATCATTTGCCCAGTTGAAGCAATTCACGAGTTAAAATGCATTTGCATTTGTTGGGAACAAGAAGACATTTGAAAAGTCGTTCAAACCAAGACATGACGCGCAGCTCATCATTATGTCTAATAGACACAAGTTTGAGTGTGTCGGAAGTCACTAAGATCCAAAAAAACGAGACGACGCTGAATGCCATGGTATAACGCGAAACAGCTATTCGACCGTTTTCACATCACTCGGTTGGACAATGAACGAGTATCAGAACTTTTACACGGAGCTTTTTGTATGTCGGTATATGACCAATTCTATGAACAAGATGACACCGCATGTGTAAACAACTTTCTTTGGGAGATTCCAAACCTATAAAAATATGATTATATTCTCTCATGTTTGATCTGACTAACAAAACGGGGTTCCATACATATACCCCTCTTTCTTACTGTGTTGCCGTCCCGTTCTCCCGTCCCGTTTCCCCGTTTTTCGAGACACGAATATATTCTATTTATATAAATATAATAAGGTAGAGAATAGTATCGAAGAACAGGAAAATAAGACGGGAGAAACGGGACGGGAAAGACTATAGGAGATGGGTGTGTAACTGAGACCGCGTTTCTAAGAATATCCTATATTCAAATAGTAGTATATTTTCAACTGCGCGTGTACTGCTCAAGCAAAAAGTAGATACGAACGCCGCATACATGCATGTTTGGTCTGACTTACAAAACGAGGCTCCATACATACATACATATACATATATATATATATATATATATATATATATATATATATATATATATATATATATATATATAGTTTTATAAAGCCGTAGTTTTGGGCAGAAGTGTAAGTTCTGTACTCACGTTCTCGGCAGCTGACCGTAAAAGTGGGCAGATCACTGTCTGCCCTGATATACGGTGCCTTTTTTCGAATCTACCTGTTCGCAAACACAAAAATATTTGGTCAAATCATCTGCCTAAATTGTCCAGGTGCGGAATGTAGACAGAAAATTAAACGTTTGAGTTGTCTCCCTTCGGCCTTGCGTGTTAATATTACGATGAGCGGGAAATGGACTTAATTGTGCAAGGATATCCGAATAGAAAACCGCCATAGTACCACATGTGTAAGGATTGTAGTAGTAAGTTTGCAGACTAAGTTGTGCAATGTTTACCACAGTTTAATAATTAATTTTCACGTTATTCATTTCATTTTATGAGATATTATCGCATTTTGAAAGCAAAGATGTATGTATGTATGTATGTATACTGCTTGACGCCCCTTTCGGGTATAACTAGCAGGTGCGCGTCTGTGCCAGAATAAAAGTTAAAAGAATGACAGTAAGATGTCA
>NW_026463412.1:0-70420 GCF_021730395.1 Mercenaria mercenaria
AATCATGGAAACAAGTTGATGTCAGTTTTTGGGCTTAGATTTGCTTTACTTTTTATTACATATATATATATGTGCTCTTTTATGTTATAGGACCTTACGTTTTTATTTCTCTACTGCTGCTCTGCAAATGTTCATGCTCTTGAGAAAGCTATCCAGTACTATATCTGTATGCAATGGCGTCCATTAAGTCAATATTTAATCAGATCTTTTAGAAGAGTTTGAATTTCTTGATAAATTCTAATATGATAACATAAAGGCATTATCTACAAAGTTCGTTTTGTTAGCTTCTTTTCATCACAGCTGTATTAAGGTATTAGATCACTAACAGAGAACCTCCTTTTTGAAAAGTATTTAATTCCTACCATAAACCTATTTTTACTGCAATTCTTAGGGGACGTAGTTTCAAGCCCTGCTGGGGCCAATTGTTTTGGGTTTTTTTTCTTATTTTCCTTTTTTTATAGTAAGTTTTTACATCTTTCAAGACTAATTATTGATTTCTTGTACAAAAATGGAAAAAAAGGTGAATTTGATAAGCGATTTCTCGGTGTTCAAAGTGAAATAACTGCTTAAACAGAAGGGGTAGATTTACACATCTTTAAAACATATTAAGTTACATGCTGTGAAAGTTCTCTATTTTACTTTCACTCTTAGATTATATATTGTGGAAGGAATTTAGTTAGGTTTTACGTCTGCCCTAGGGTTATTTTTCAGTGAAGTAAGCAAAATTCAAAACCGAAACACAGGATTTGACCTTATATTAACTTTTGCCAGGTTAATACTCTATAGGCCAAACTTTTATCTATATCTTTAATTATTTGTCTTGATTATCTTTAGGTCAAATCTGAAACTAGGTCATGTGGGGTCTGAAACCAGATCACAAAACCATATTTAAGGAAAACTGTGGTGGCCGCATTTTATGTTTGAAACTCGGAAATGTGTCAGTCTATGCCAAGTTTGAAACTGGGTCATAAACTAGTTCACTAGGTCTTATCAAAAGGAAAAGTGTATTAATGATCTCTCTAGGTCAAATTGGTAACTAGGTCATATAGGGCCAAAAACCAGGTCATGCTATCAAGTTAAAAGTAAACGCTGAGCGATTATCACTAGACATGATGAGAAAGTTTGTCTTGATGATCTCTAGGTCAAGTTTAAAACTGGGTAATATGCGATCAGAAACTAGGTCAAACCACATTTTTAATGCAATATGCATTGGTCAGCATGTTTGACTTAATGATCTCTAACTTACACCGTCAAATCAAAGGCAATATATGAGTAGTACTTGGACCTTAGCTAGTTGGCTGATTAATGCCCTTTTGACCCTGTTGTTTTATGTACAAAAATATAAACTTGATTGTTAAGCTTTCTTTTTTATGTGTGATGTCAGTTTTGTCTTTCAGCTAGCTGATTTGAATTTTATTTTGAGTATATATCTAACTGATATTTTATGATTTTATATAAGGTTTTATTGTAAAGCTTTAATTGAGACATGTTTTTCTTTTGTTTTACGTGTTTCTTATCTTTATATGTATGGAAACATATTTTTTGTCCTTAAGTAGATTCTAGATGAGTTTATGGTTTGATATTACATAGTTTATGGTTTGATACTACATGTATTTACGCGCGTATATCTAACTGATTGTTGTAACCAAGAAAGGCGAAGCGAAATTTTAAATAGATCATTAGTTCTTTCTTCGTTTCGCAAATTATGTTGTTGTTTTTTTTTACATTTTATCATATCTGAGCACATACTGTTTTAGTAAGTTTCAATACATTTTGTTACCTTAACCTATGAAAGATCAGAGTTAACTTTGTTACTGTTTGTTCGCAACACTTATTTTAGTTTAGTTTATTATTTATACATGTATGATTTTTGTTAAGCCTGTGACTAAGAATTAAGAAATCGAGTGATATTCCGCCCCCGATCATAGATGATTGTACCCATGTTTGGAGAGTGTAGTTTCTTTCCTTTAAAGGAAAGTATGTAGGGAAAATAAAGGTACTTTCTTTTATCACATTTACTTTTTTTTTTTACTAATTGATGTGATTTTTCTCTTGATTATCTCAGGTAAATAAATAATATTTTCAATACATCATGTTCTTATATTTCTGCACCCACTGTACATGTATAAAGATTTTCAATTTATATAAACTAAAACCATGTGCCACTGAACTTCTATTATCCAGTCCCATCTTATGCTTTCAATTAGCCATGTGTACACATTGCAATTTTAAATGTATATTTTAAAGACACTACCAAAATGTCCAAATGTACCTGATGAAAAATACTAGTTCTGCAATATTGGGGCATTACTATGAAACTCAACAATATAGGATAATAGAAAGAATATTTCTTCGAATGTATATACATGTGTATAGCTCTGTTTCAAAACATGTATTAAATGCGAGTTAAAATTATTCATTGTATAAAGCAAAGAACAACGATAAGTTCCTTCAACACATTCCAGACACCGAAATGTAAATAATGGACGTTCAACTGTATGGTTAGCAGTTTATTTCTTTAGAAACGTAGTCTTTTTTTGATCAAATTGAATACTCATTCGCTGTGATGGCAGCATCTTTGATTCGTTATTTCTAGCCTTTGTCCCATCTGACTCAAAGAAAGCCCTTCTGTGAGGAATTTTATCAAGAGACACAGTCGAGCATTTATTCTTTCCGGCAAGTCTTCCTCTTTCTGGCATGTCAAACGTATGAGATCTAAAATAATTATTTTACAGGATTTGATTTACAATTATAGGTTTAAATAAACCATACTCTTGTATCCTATGAATAAATTATGGCTCGCACTCGAAAACACATCGTATGCTCATATGTAAAGGTTAAAGGTCATATGGTATATATACCGAACAGAATACTAACCGCATTTGCTAATTTTCCAATATATTTGCAAATTCTGTAAATACAATTTTGAAATTAAGCATACTTTTAGAAAAAATGTGTTATTAATAACAAAATAAAATTTCAAAAATATTAAGTGACGCCAATATATAATTTTATTCAATTTACTGAAACACCCCATTTGTAAAAAAGTCACAAAAACACATAAAATCTGTGTTTTAGTAAACAAGTGAATACCATTTGTAAGAATAAGAACTGTTCATACTATTTTTTTTTTTTTTCAAGTTAATGGTTAAATATGACACAAATGATGAATGTTGTTTTTTTAGAAAAAGCAAGTTAACGAAGTTATTTCATTATCTTCTCAAAATACGTTTTTCTTTTTTAGTATGTACATGCACATTGTAAACATTTTTGTTTACTTTTTGTGACCTGTCAAACATTGGTTGAAATCGTAAAATGAATGAATGTTATATCCGAAGCCGTGTTTTGTTTTTGTTGAAAGTTCGGCATTTTATCAATGACATATTGTTCTGAGTGTACACTACATTTCAACAAGTGTTTTATGTTATTATTTTAGATATTGGCAAAACAAATATAGGGGACACTTAGCTATTCTGTTCAGCATATATTAGTTATATACAATTTTAGAAAATCTTTTATTTTACAGATAAAAAACGTCCCAGTAAATCTTTATGTAATATTTGCATACATACATTTTATATTATCATGAACTACTGTTGAAGTTTACCTTCTGACAGGACATGTTGTAAAGTTTTAAATGTTTCTTTTCGTTGCTTTATTAGCCCGACTTTTCGAAGGAAATGTAGAGCTATTGCACTCGCCCTAGCGTCGGAGTCGGCATCGCCGTTGGTTAAATTTTCTGATAAAGTCAAATACCCTTGCTACTATCAAAGCTATTGACTTGAAACTTAAAATACTTATTTACTATCAATGTCTACACCAGGAGAAAAAATACTATAACTCTGATTTTAATTGTGATGGAGTTATACCCCTTTTTGACAAAGAATTTCGGTTAAAAATACCTCTGTTACTATGAAAGCTATTGACTTGAAACATTAAATAATTATTTACTATCAATGTCTACACCAGGAGATTTAAACTTCCTAACTCTGATTGAATTTTTACAGAGTTATGCCCCTTGTTAAGTTGTTAATTGCAAAGCTCTAATTCAACTACAACAATGTTTACTTTTATTGATGAATCATTTAATCACGTTAACAGAAAAAAATGCCAATTATTCTTTTCTTTTTTCAGAATAGTAAGGTATATTTCATTCTATGATTAAAAGTTCGTCAGGTATCCGAAGTAAGGCTTTAATACAAATAAACGCAGACACTTTAGCTTGTTTAGTTATGTAAGCTATATAAACTTGGATACCTTTACCCCGCAACATAGAAACGATTTCAATGTACAAGTTGTTGTCTAACCTTCTATTGCATTAAACGGAAAATATTTCTTAAAGTGGCATATACAAAAATATTCACTGTCAAGAGCTGTGTTGGCTTAATATAACAAAAACTGTATAAAGTGGTATGGACAGTTTCCTGCACATTGTATCTCCTCTCATTATGTGAAATCAAATGTCAACTTGATACCTTGAATAATTTTTCACTTATGTTCAGGACAAGCATAATTTGATATGATAAAAGAATGTGGTTTGTTGGTGGACAATTGCATAAATTGTTCTCTTAAGAAACAATCCCTTAAACCATGTCTTGGAAACTCTTTTTAAAATATATTAAAATGGGTAATTTAAAAATGTGAAAAAATGTGGACCTATAACAGTTATGTTTTCTTTTCAAGTAAATGTATCTATTCCTGCATGCAATTTATACACACTTCTTTATCCATTTGTTATGTTCAGGACAAAATATTTGATAAAGGGAGATTACTGGAAAAAGTAAGCACGATGGCAACACATCCTGTTAACGCAAATTCTCATAATGTGAAAAAGTTCCACAAAATTTCTTAGATTATTTTGGAGTTGTCCTAACACAAATATTAATTAAAGGAATGTTATTATGAAGAAAGCAAAGTTAAGTTATGGTTCTTGTACACAAGAATGTCTCTTAATGTACTCTATTTTTGTAGATTGGAAAAGGTCTATTCAGAATTTTCAGAGTTAAATCCTGGACAACTCAATTAGATAAAATAAGATATGTCGAAAAGGTTCTTGTACAGAGCAGCTGTCAGAAAAATTTGTATATCTGTTATATTGACTCCCTTTTCATGGTGCCATTGCTATAAGTATTGTTGAATTGCTGTTTATAATAGGAGTCGGTTCATTTGTGGCTGATTTGGGTTCATTGTGATAATAGCTGGATCCCATCATCACACATTATGTCATATACAATAGTTAAAGGGAATCAGATATTTGCTAGAGCAAGTACTCATTGTAAAACCTTATGTATTAATATTGACCAATCGGAACACGTTCTATAAATAGCACCAATCACAGCTCACGTCTGCTAAGGTATAAATAGGTTGATGGATGATAGAGAGATCATTCTGTATCCGGCAAGAATACACATCCATGGTTCAACTAATAATTGTTCCCAGTACCTTGATAAGGGAGTTATTGCAACTGCACTGTCAGGCCGGATAAATTATTAAAAAAGAAGACGTTCGAAGTTCATAGACTAAAGAAGAGTTCAACAAGGTTTCCAGTTATAGGACCAGCGCATAGGAGTTTTACCTTAACGATAGATGAATGCTAGTAGGAGATAGTAGGAGAGTTCCAGCTTATCGACAGTTCAGTGTTATTGGCGAAGTACATCCAAGGCATCGGGGATATACCTATATGGTAGTTGAATCCTACATGTGGAAGCATATAGGCGTTGAGCATTCCAGGAGTCAGGACAATCATAGAGAGTTGCAACTTCAATTAAGAAGACAGAGGCCAAGCATCTACGAATCATTGGTACACGAATCATTTAGGCAAGGTAGCCGGAGAAGAATTTTATAAAAGACATAGTTGGTCTCACCAGCTCTACGTTTTAACAAAGGACATTCTATATCGTTTGTCAGCTAGTCTAAGAAAAAGTCACACTAGAGATTGGAACCATTTCATTGTTCAAGGTACTAAAGGTGTAGACACTTCCTTGGGTCATATAACTCGTATACTGACAACAGCAGTTTCCCTTAATGTCACCTATTTTTGTCTTTGTATGCAGTTCCCTTGGCACGTTTACACCACTAAGGATGATAATGATCGGTAAAATCACACAATTTATTGTTACCAATGTCATCCGTATAGGGGCATTTTTCAAAAAAAAACGCATGATAATGCAGCATTTTCTTTTAAAAGTAGCTATGGGAGCATATGTATATAATGATTACTATATGTATCATATAATTAATGAAGAGATATGTACTGTATGGCCATATGTATATAAATTATATCTATATATATATGATATAATTAGGTGGACCGGTAGTCTAGTGGTAACACGCTTGACTGTCAATCCAGAGGTCCGGGTTCGAAACCCAGACCAGGCAATTGAAATTTCTAAGATGCACTTGAGTGTCTCCCACCTAACTAGAAGCCTGTATTGGTTCTTCCCAGGAAAGACGGCTTTGTGTTTATCGGTGCTATACACCGGGCACGTTAAAGAACCAAACTGTCTATTCGAAAAGAGCTAGACTAGGTTAGCCAGACACGTTTGTATCTGAAAAGTTCTCTCTGTCTGTTCTGGGGGCTTTATCTCACTCTTTCCCTCTGGTCAGATCTCTCTTTGTCTGTACTAGTAGAAGATGATTTCACCCGTTGTGTGGCTGCTTTTGTTATATGTAAAAGTGTCTTTGAACGTGTTTATTATGAAAAGGGCGCTATAAAAATCTGGTATAATAATATAATAATAATGATAATTCATGAAGAAGTGTGTACTTTAAAATTGTCTGGAAATCTATAATTGCTGAATTCCTTCAAATGTTAATATCTGCATTTTATTTTTTATTTTGGTAAGAAATAAGAAATAAAATTGTAATGAAATAATATTAAATAACGTATGTACCAATAAGTTGCATCTGGCAAAAGAATTCACTTTAAAATAATTTACATAAAGAATTATTCAAAAATTATTCAAATGTCATTTAGAGATGCTTGTTAACTAAACATTGAAACTTAATGCTCAATGTGTAACGTTTGTCAATCTGAACAGTTATAATGTAACGTAGATTTTGGTGAAATAAATGGTACGCTAAACAAAGCATGATATTCTAGTACTCAGTCGGTAGACAGTCATTGCTCAAAATGTGGTAAATTGTGGGAGCGGCCATTTAATTCAATAAAATTATGTAAAAAACGACTTGTAATAAGAACTCACAAATAGAAAAAGAAATAGAATTGTACCTGTGTTATGCAGTACATTTTTTTCAAAAGTAGATATAAGTATCGGTACATACGTTACCATGAAAGCATGCTGAAATAAAACAAGAGCACCACCTCGAAGATGCAGATGCTCATATGAATTTATGTGTCTCTGTATTATAGAAATAGTGTCATTCCCATGAAATTTAAGTCCAAAAGGGACGCAATTCTTGCAAAAATAAAAAAAAAAACAATGTAAAGTTACTGTACTTGCTGTGCAGAGTCAGCTTTAAATGGCGAATAACTGCTCCAAGTTTTAAAGCATGTCTTTGGCCGTTAATGAGAGCAGTTGACATAAACTCAAAATTTAAGCAAGAAATCTGATATTTTCTATGTCCAAAAGGAGTCATAACTCTTGCAAAAATCAAGATGGAGTTATGTTTTTTGCTTTACGGAGTCAGCTTTTGATGGTTAATAAGATTTGCAAGTTTAAAGCAATAGCTTTGATAGTTTAGGAAAAAAGCTGACCTAAACACAAAACTTAACCAAGAAATCTGATATTTTCTAAGTCCAAAAGGGGCCAAAATTCTTGCAATAATCATGATGGAGTTATGTTTCTCGCTTTACAGAGTCAGCTTTTGATGGTTAACAAGTGTTGCAAGTTTTAAAGTAATAGATTTGATAGTTTAGGAGAAAAGCTGACCTAAACACAAAACTTGAACAAGAAATTTTATATTTTCGATGTCCTAAGAGGCCATAAAAGCAGGACAGAGTTATGTTACTTGTTATACAAAGTCAGCTTTAGATGGTAAACAATTGTTTCAAGTTTTAAAATAATAACTTTGATAGTTTAGGAGAAAAGCTGACCTAAACGTAACACTTAACTATGCAACGCGACTCCGATGACGATCAAGTGATGACAATAATTTTCAAAAAATCAGATGAGCTAAAAAGGAATCCCTTATTCTATGACAATGCTTAAGATATCTGTGTTAAATCATATACAAATTATGCAGACAAAGCGAATATACAACTATCAATGATCATATGTTGTGCTGTACATGATATATATTGATGATAACGTAAGTGTCAAGGAGCTGAGGTCTGATTATACAAGTACATGATAGGTAAATATTAATCTTTATGTCTATAGTATTGATTGTGATCATCTGCTGATATGTATTCTACATAACTGAACAATCCCTTAAGCAAGTAGGATACCGCAGACCTTTTGACAAAAGCTTTGTAACGATAAACTGATGCCAGTAGCGAGAGTACTATATAGACCACTGTAAAGAAAGTAATAACATTAAGTGTTTAACAATATGGTTCAGAAAACTAAATTCTATAAAGGGAGAAAATCAAAACAAAATAATAGCGGGATAGACTCGTGATTTTACACACGTCAGTTTCTTTTAATGGTCTTTATCCATGTTTAAAATTACAACAAAAATGGTTCGTTAAATTTAGAGTTATTCTTTGGAAAAGAAATGTTATATGTAAGTTTAATAAAGGGAGATATTTCACAAAATAAGCTAGATAAATTTATGTACTTGTACAAAGCACTTTTCCTTCATATCCTTAATCTTTGTATGAAGTTTGAATAAATTCCATTCATAACATTTGGATAAAATATTAATAGTATCTATACATGACATTGTTTCAACGTAAATAGATTAAGTGCATGACCTTTGACCCTTATTTCAGACATTGTTTCTATTTGTCGTGTTCTGTTTTATCTTTGCATCAATTATAAATGACTAAAATAGTTTCATAATACATTTAGGGTGCAATTTTCCCAAAAAAAAAATGCCAGTACATAATCATTGAAATAATAGCTACACAAAAAAAATGCAAAAACAGAATTTCATAGTACATGTATGACCTTTTGACCCCTCTATTTTACATAAAATTATATTTTTTGGAGAGAGCTATCAAAGTAACCAGTAAGGTTCAAGCTTCAACGAATATGTTGTCTTCGGGCATTAACATGCGGCCCTCATAAAATGATTTCTAGAGCACTTTTGTCACTAAAACCACCTGACTATAACAACACGTCCAATTCTCGTTCGTAAATAACACCACTAGGCATAAACCGTAAGAAAAACAGAAAATGGTCAAAATTGGAAAGTTTAACGGTCCCGTGGGCTAATATCTAACAACAAAAACGCTTTCTGTGGAGTTTTACCTCAGTCTGGCGGTCATACAGAGGAGATTTTGTTTAAAGAAAGTGTTACGTTCATGTAAAACATCGATAGTTGTTCAATACAGCATCGGAAAGCGCGTCCGAAGGGCCAGGTTGTGTGCTATGTCGCAAGTTGAGACATGCAGTAATAAAAACATAATACCCGTTTAAATGGCTAGTTTTCGATAAATCGGGAAGGATTCGACGCCATTTTCTCGTGCATATCATCAAACAGAATGATTCCCCGCACTGTAACTATTTTTGTCACAATCGTCCGTGTATAAAACAATAAGGCTTCTTTCTATGTAATACTGTTGAGCTTTAGTATTATTTTATACACCCATTTAGTATATTTGCCAGATTGTATGCGACACCACTGCAACGTAAGTCTTAATATTCCAATAAAATGCATAATATTCTTTTGAAAAGTAACGTAATTTTTGACTATAATTATGCAATTAAAAATAGTTTCTTTTTGGAACTATTAGTTTCTCAAACAATACATACAATTGTCTGTTACCTGACAGTGTCACGTATGAATTTCTAAACATCATGTGCTAGGTCGATTAGCTTGAATGCCATATAAAGTGCCGGAACATTTATCGGGATAAGAGGTTAGTATACTTTACTTCGAGGTTTGACACATTTCTTTGAAAAATGAAAAACTTCTGAAAACGTAACCGATATTAAATTTATTTATCTATTTTGCTGGGTGTAACGTCGCTGTGGCACGATTATACGTCATATGGCCACTTTCCAGCTTGCTCGTATAGTGTGGGATCTATCACGATCGGGCACCAGGGTAGAACCACCGACCCAGCCAGAAGGCATCCTTACTTGAAAAAATCCCCTAGTGAGGAACGAATCCACGTCGAAGAGGGGCAAGTGATTTGAAGTCAACGACCAAACGGCCACGGAGGCCACGTTACAATATTCAACTCAGTTTTAAAGTTTTAACACGTTAGTATACACTGAACGTGTGCATTCTGAATTTAGCTTGAACATTTCAGCTTGAGTAGTTCCAATTCTCCCGTTTCAGTTGCTTTTGGTATTGCTTAACCACCCCTTGGATATAATGCATGCTATTTACTTTCGTCATTTCGACAATTTTTTATTTTTTTTGGTGACATGCAGAATCTATAAGATCTATCAGATTTCCTCTCATGTTTATTCAGTTCTTCCCGTCTTTTTATCTGTTTGTTTTCTTTTTTTTGTTGTCTTTAATTAAGAGTAAATAGGAAATTACACGCTGTGTATCATTGAAGGTTCAACACCTGCGGGTGTCTTTTGATTGTATTTTGTTCTTATAAAATGAGTTAATTTTGTATTAAGCTCATTCATAAACGGCTTTCCCATTTTTAAAATGAACGTCATCAATGTTTATATCCTAGTTTTGTTACAAGAAAAAAGTTAGCTAATTTGTTTCCATGGCATCATAAAACATGACGAATTTAATTGACATTTTTCTATTTTGTAAACTGTTTTTACTTGAATAAAGCCGGATAGGGATAAGCATCATGTAATTTTACAGAAGGGCTGACAGATTCCATTATCATATGACACCTCAGGCCTTATATAACTCACTGGTCCATAGTGTATGCTCTTGTCTGGTCTCTTAGATTCCTTAGCTGAAGTTTAGTCTTAAAAGAATAAATTATGAATCGTTATTCCTGATGTTACGTAACAAAACACTAATTGGGTTGCTTTGCAGTCAGTAGGAATAAAGTATGAATGTTTAAGATCACAATACCAGCAAATCTCCTTCAACAACCCGGGAAACTGAAGAAATCTGCATTCCATAGAAGGTCTTCATGTACAGATATAAGTACAAGGACAAAACAAATATCAATGGTAAAGCAACACGCCATATAGAAAAATTTCCCCTGCATTCATGCATTTTTTGGATGTTGATGAAACGATGATATCTGCAAGGAAAACAAATACAAATCGGTAATACGATGTAATTTGTAAAGAATTTATATTTACAAAAACATGCCTCATGCTTTTTATTATTGTTTTTACCAATTTCTATAGTTGCCAAGATGATCAAATGTTAATTTTTATGCCGAAATTGCACTAAATAGTAAAATATAGTTGAAACCCTCCTTTGGAAATGAGAAATAAGAGTGGTTACCGTCATAATAAGTAAATATACAACCCATTTATTTACAAGCCAGTCAGTACAGTGCAATTTAACGCCGTCTAGTCTAAAATTCCATCCCGTTCAGTAAATTTCCATTCAATGCAATACCATTTTAGATACCATTTAATATAAAGTTTCATTCAATCCATTTAAACATATATCGATATGTTAAAAAGTTCTTGCGACGCATCGAAATTTGAAACCGTCCGACATGTTATTGTGCCATGCAAACCGATGTGAAGACGTTCTTCGCAACATGAGTTTATGCAGTGATAAAATGAAATTATTCATTACAACTAGAAAATAGTGTCCATTAACTCTATATGAGTATATATCGGGGATATATAAGAAAAATAGAAAAGTACAAAAGTTTGGCAAGCGTTTAGAATAACTTCTAAGACAACATTGTAAGGCATAAAGAATTAGCAATATTTTGAGATGTTTTCGAATTGTTCAGCTTTGCTTTTAACAAAGGCAAAATAGAAAAGTACAAAAGTTTGGCAAGCGTTTAGATTAACTTTTAAGACAACATCGTAAGACATTAAAAATAGCAATATTTTGAGATGTTTTCGAATTGTTCAGCTTTGCTTTTAACAAAGGCAAATATGTATTTTTTTCTCGGATGATAAATAGCTATATCAAAAATATTAACTATACAAAAATCTAGATATTAGCATTTTTTCTAGAGATACTGAAATTGTGCTTTTTGTCCATATTTCCCCCGAAGGTTTAAGACAACCACGTAAGACACCTACGATCAAGGTTTAGTCTTAAAAGAATCAATTATGAATCGTTGTTCCCGATGTTACGTAATAAAACACTAATTGGGTTGCTTTTTAGTCAGTAGGTATAAAGTATGAACGTCCAAGATCACCTTACCTGCAAATCTCCTACAACAACCCGGAACACTGAAGAAATCTGCATTCCATAGAAGGTCGTCATGTACAGATATAAGTACAAGGACAAAACAAATATCAATTAACACTTGGAAATTCTAAAGCCTAGATCATAGCTAACTCGTGCATTTACCTTAACACGGTAATTCCATGCTATTTTTGCGCGTTTTTTGTTATGTAATGCATTCCATAGAAGGTCTTCATGTACAGTTATAAGTACAAGGACAAAACAAATATCAGTGGTAAAGCAACACGCCATATAGAAACATTTCCCCTGCATTCACGCATTTTTGGAAGTGGATGTAACGATGGTATTTGCAAGGAAAGCAAATACAAATCGGTAATACGATGTTATTTTCAAAGAACTTATATTTACAAAAACGTGCCTCATGCTTTTTATTATTATTTTTTGCAATTTCTATAGTTGCCAAAATGATCAAATGTTAATTTTTATGCCAAAATTGCACTATATAGTAAAATCTATGTATAACCCTCCTTTGGAAATGAGAAAAAGAGCGGTTATCGTCATAATAAGTAAATATACAACCCATTTATTTACAAGCCAGTCAGTACAGTGCAATTTAACGCCGTCTAGTCTAAAATTCCATCCCGTTCAGTATTTATTTATTTATTTTGTTGGGTTTAACGTCGCACCGACACAATTTAAGGTCATATGGCGACTTTCCAGCTTTATTGGTGGAGTAAGACCCCAGGTGCCCCTCCGTGCACTATTTCATCACGAGCGGGCAGCTGGGTAGAACCACCGACCTTCCGTAAGCCAGCTGGATGGCGTCCTCACGTGAAGAATTCTACACCCCAAATGAGGTTTCGAACCCACATCGATGAGGGGCAAATGGTTTGAAGTCAGCGACTCTAACCACTCGGCCACGGAGGCCCCGTATCCCGTTCAGTAACTTTCCATTCAATGCAATACCATTTTAGATACCATTTAATATAAAACTTCATTCAATCCATTTAAACATATATCGATACGCTAAAAAAAGTTCTTGCGACGCATTGAAATTTGAAACCGTCCGACATGTTATTGTGCCATGCAGACCAATGTGAAGACGTTCGTCGCAACATGAGTTTATGCAGCGTAAAATGAAATTATTCATTACAACTAGAAAATTGTATCCATTACCTCTATCTGAGTATATATCGGGGATATATAAGAACAATAGAAAAGTACAAAAGTTTGGATAACGTTTAGATTAACTTAGACAACTTTGTAAGACATAAAGAATCATCAATATTTTGAGATTTTTCCGAATTGTTCAGCTTTGTTTTCTACAAAGGCAAAATAGAGAAAAATGGTTCTCGGATGATCAACAGATATATCAAAAATATAACCTATACAGAAAATCTAGATATTAGCATTTTTCTAGAGATACTGGAATTGTGCGTTTTGTCTATATTGCTATTCTATCTCCCCCGAAGGTGTAAGACAACCCCGAAAGACACCTAAGATCGAGGTGTGATATCACAACGATCGGAATATGTGCCCAAACCATATAACTACATTTACATAAGGGAAGACCAAATGCTTCAATAATTTGTCATATAAGAAAAGGTTCATATTTTCAATTAAGATTAAGTATTATAACGCGCGTGATAACAATGGTAAAACTCGGGACCCCGATTAAAACGGCATGAAGTTGTAATAAATCTTTCTTACTTTACAATGCACGCATTATGTGTCATTAAACGGCTTTTCATTGGGCTGCATGGTATCAGATTTTAACACGTCACTCCAAATTAAACAATAAAGCTTCAATATGCATTAAACGGCACCAAGTCTAAATAAATTGTTTCACAATAGACTCATGTGTCATTATAATCTTCACATTGCACTGCATGACATCATGTTTTTTATACGCCGCCCTGAATTACACAAAGTGTTTTCAATATTCATGACACGGAGTCAAGTTGTAATAAATCATTTTATATTACACTTCACGTACTCATGTTTTCTTAAACGGCTTCACATTTAGCTACATGGTATCATGCTTTGTCGGATAATTTCGTATTATAGTGTATAACGACACAAGGTTTTTCAATGTATCGTTTCATGTTTAAATTGTCTTAATAAAGCTTTTTATTACATTATGTGCGATGTATCCAAAACTACTGGACAGGATGGTAATTCAAATTGCACGGCGTTGGCCTATGAATAAATCGCTTGTACATTCGCTAATTTTTGCGGTAGCCGTCGCCCAAAGCCATGATGGCCCTATATCGCTCACCTAAAACAGGCTGGGTAATGGCATGCAAATTTGAAAGAGGACCAAATTATTCCCGTAGTATTGAAAGTTCCGATGGCAGTAGAAGTTGATCAAACAGATTAGAAGCAAATTATCTAAACAATACATTCTTCTTAGGTCTTGAATATTGTGTTAAAAACATTCGCAATCAATTGGTGTAAGTTGATTACTAAAATTGAATAATTTCAATAAAAGCCTATTTCTACACAATGACATGTTCAATGAAGTTGTTTTCATAGAACACCTGAGAAAAAGTATCCATTGTTGTTTTCTTTGTTTTTTTTTTTTTTTTTTTTTTTTTTTTTTTTTTTCAAAATACTTTGCCTTTTTATCTGTTTGTCATGATCATGTATATTGTGTATTTCAAATGTATCGTTGACAATTCAAGTGACCATTTTTATAAACAACACACATCACAGTTTTTTTCATCTAGGTATTCCTTGGTTTAATATATATATCAGTAAAATGACAACTGCTGTGCAGAGCAATGTATTTGTTTTATCTGTTGTTAAATGTGAAACATTTCTATGATATGGTTACTTTTTATTTCTTTCTTAAAATGTAAGGATACAGTTTTAGCAACTTTAACTCAGAACATATTGCAGGGATGAAGTCAAACTTCATATAGATGCCAATACGAGGATTTACTGTACATATGAACCATGACTCTACCCTGCACACATGCTTTTAGTGTGTATGTATGTGTAGGGTACATCATCAACACATTATTGAGAACTTGAATTAGAGTGACACATTCTCATTTGTTTTCTGTTTATATATATATATATATATATATATATATATATATTTCAAGGGGTAAGCGCCAGAAGGTGCTATGTACCATATTAAACGTTTTTCACTTGTTTGCATTTTCTGGTGGAGTTTATCAAGACGCACATTTTGCACCAATCTGCGTCATTAAATCATATTTCTTTCATATGTTATTCAATCAGGATCAAACCAGTCATGTCAGAATCTCTATTAACTAGAATGTGTCTGTAGGGCACAGGGTGTGCCCCCCTCCCTCACACACACACACTGGTACATTTGTCACAAATAAGGGGAGATCATTTAAATGTTTGCAGTCTTAATGGGATATAACCTCAAAAATATTATGAAATGGATTCATTATTCTATACCATATACTTTTTGAGCTATGAGCATCACAAACAAAAAATCCGCTATTTTTGGCTATTTCAAGGGCCATAACTCTGTAATAAACGCTAAAATTCTCAAGAAGAATACCAAGTGTACAAGGCCTCTTTTGATAAAGACTCAAGCAACGTTATATGAATTTACATTAAATACTTTTTGAGTGAGGCATATAAGTGAATATGTGCATTTTTTACTATTTCAGGGGCAATAACTCTAGAAATAGTGGCCAGACCTAGATAAAAAATAGGAGCTGCCCAAGTTCATATCATGATAAAGATTCATTTAAGGATTCATTAATTTATGTCAAATACTTTTTGAGCTAGGCGTTTCACAAGGTGAAAATGCGCATGTTTTACTATTTCAGGGGCCATAACTCTAGAGATAGGTGGCGGACCCAGATGAAAAATAGGAGGTGCGCGAGTTCATCTAATGATTAAGACTCATGCAAGGTTTTATGAATCTATATCAAATACATTTTGAGCTAGGCATGTCACGATGTGAAAATGTGCATTTTTGGCTAGTTCAGGGGCCATAACTCTAAAAATAGGGGGCAGAGCCAGACAAAAATAAGAGGTACCAAAGTTCATACCATGATAAAGACTCATGCAAGGTTTCATCAATTTATATCAAATGCATCTTTAGCTAGGCGTGTCACAAGGTGAAAATGTGCATTTTTGACTATTTTAAGGGCCATAACTCTAGAAATAGGGGGTGGAGCCAATAAAAAAAAAAGGTGCGCAAGTTCATATCATGATTAAGACTCATGCAAGGTTTCATGAATCTATATTAAATACTTTTTGAGCTAGGCGTGTCACAAGGTGAAAATGTGCATTTTTGACTATTTCAGGGGTCATAACTCTAAAATTAGGAGGTGAAGCCAGACGAAAAATAGAAGGTGCGCAAGTTCATATCATGATAAAGACTCATGCAAATTTTCATTAATTTATATCAAATACTTTTGAGCTAGGCTTGTCACGAACTTCGGACGGACGCACGGACGCACAGACGGAAGGGCGCACGGACAATAGCAAATCTATATGCCCCCGCCACTCATGGGGTGGGGGGGGGGAACAATTAGTTATGCCAAAAACAGCTTTCATTACATAACATTTTATTAATGTAAGTTCATCTTATTTGTAATGAACCAAAACAATATATACACAAATAGCTTCTTTTGGCACACTGCATTTTAAGGCTTGGGGAGGATTTTAAAAAATCCAAAACACGATATGTAAAGATAGCACGTTTTAGCAGAGCATGTTTCTACATATAATGCATTAACCCAACTGAGCCAGAAAAGGTCATATAAAGATAGGACCTAAATCTTACTGATGCTATACAGTAGTGCAACAGCCATATAGCGCTATGTCATGATAGAAGATTCTAGTTGAAGGCCCGGTAGTAAGATTGTATGTCATTTTCATGTCAAAAAAAGCAGACATTCCACGTTAGGTTTATTAGGCACTGTTTTTTCAAGAATTAGGTGATGAAAACAGACTATCAAGTTTAAAGTGTGTGGCAGATATTGTATTTTGAACTGGAATATTGAACATTCATCTTGTTTAAATGTTTTAAAAAAGAGCGTAAGTTATTAAAGGTAAAGTAGATTTACTACTGTCACCAAATGATCTTGTAAGAGAAAAAATCAAACGGTAACTGCTTTTTCGAGCTAGTGGGAAACAAATTGGCAAAGATCCCTCACAATTACGACACTCCTTAAGGAAGTATGGAAGAGTAAATTGCCTTTGTGTTGAACTGTCATTATCCGGATGATGAAGAAACAATTGTGGCTTGAAAACGTGTCAGTGGCAGACCTTTTCCCATTAGTACTGGCTAATTACTCAAACCACAATGTTATATTTTACACAAATAATGTTGAAGAGCCAGTCATCACAATGAAACAAACCACAAGTGATTAACTTGCGATTGCAGGTAAAAATAAGTGTACAATCTATACATCCTTTCATGGATAATCAACACCACTGTAAAAAGCTACATCAAGAAAAATTAGCAGTTTTTTATAATGCCTGAGGAGTTCCATATCTGAAAAAGAAAAGCAATACCAGAAACATGGAATAAATTTTTAAACAAAGTTACAGGTCGTTAGGTGCATAGAGAGTATAAATCAGCAGATGGAAAGCCCAACACAGCTGTTTGGTTGAGCCAGTAAGCTGTAGCAAATGCAGACACTAATGTGATACAAAAGTAACAACAAAACAAAGGCAACAACACTTTAAATCAGTTTGGTCATTGACAAGTTATGATAGACAGAAAGATGTGCAGGGGTAGAAGAGACAGACACTAAAACATATCAAAGCCAAATCCAAAACGAAAACAGGTGCCAAGAAACATTTTTTCCGAAATTGAAAATAAAAAGTATTCAGTCTGTAAGACGTCTTTTAAAGAAAACGTTGTCAATAGGTAAGGCATATATTGATCATACATTTAAGAACAAAAAGGACGGACATTTCACAGGATGTTATTAAAGACGAAAACACGACCCTCATAATGATTTTTCTCAAAGTAAAGTAGATGCAGTGTAAAAGCATATTGAATCTTTCCCACCCATAGGTGCACATTATGTACAAGACAATTCCTTGGTTCACATCTTACACTGTCAATACTGTATGACCTCTACCTGGAGGATTGAAAAAAATACAACAAAGGCAGTTTTATTGGAAGGATACAGGATAATGTTGTACCTAAGAAGGACCAGTGCAACATATGTAATATCAGTATTACATGGCGCAGCAAGAAGGGACTATGATTGATGAACACAAGAATGCTTTTGACAAACTTCAGCAAAGAAAGAAGTGATGAAGAGAACAAAAAGCTAACGAAAGAACAGAAATGTGAATCTCAATGTTACAATCATGTAGCACGTTTTGATCTCCAGTCAGTGTTTAACTTAAATGTTCCATGTTTGGTGGGTCTGATGTACTACATGCGTAAACCCTGCCAAACATCTTACAAACATTTAGCATGCTTTGCCTGGTCTTAGGTTGAAATAGAAGAGCATCAGAGGTAATAACATCACCAGTCACTTCCACCAGAAATAGACCATGTAGTTCAGTACACGGATATTTGTTCCGTCAAAAATGAGATATAGTCATTGAGATGGCCAGATTAGCAAACGGTATAAGGTACAATGACCTCATAGACTTTAAACAATATCAGAGTAACGATATAAAGGTACAGAAAAAAAATCAGTAACAGAAACGAAGTTACTCTGTTCAAAATCTGTTTAGATATAGTAAGGAGAAACCAGATGTGTGCTATTTCAAATTTGATTGTAATGATGAATTTGAAAACTTGATTTTTTTCCTCCAGAAGATAACAAGCTATTACTGTTGTACCTCTGCCAATGAAGTGCCGTTATCATGTAAAGCTTCCTATTTCTGCAGCAAAGAAAAAGCATCTATTGCAACTATGCAAGAGTGGTAACATTCCTGAATAGTTCCATATATTAAAAGGCTTTACCGGTAAAACAGTACCAGAGATTGTTTACCAGAACCAAATGCACTTCAAGATTCAAGCAATGATTCCGACAGTAACTTAAGACTGAGAGTCAGATGAATTTACCACTACATTTTAAATGTGAGTGACAATGTGAAGGTGTGTGCCAATAATGATAGTTACATAGGTTACCGTCATAATTATGAGTATCAAACGTTATATCTCTATTAATGCAGTGTTTATATTTCATAACATTGCATTAATGTATTATCAAATACAGTCGAAACGCGGTATTTCAAACTCGCTTACCTCGAAATACCTATTAAGTCGAAGAAATTTTCAAGTCCCGTCAAAATTCTTTCTTTATGTATGTAATTCGACGCCGGTTACGTCAAAATTTGACTTACTGAGACTCCGGATGTGTCGAAAGGGATTTTCATTCCCGTCAATAAAAGTCAAGTGCATTGTAAACTCGGTAGGTCGAAGTGGGGAAAACATGCGATAAAATTTCACACATCTCATTGTGAAGATGGTTGGTTTTTAACAAATGTCCATGTTTATTGCCTTAACAGAGAGCAGTGACGCTGACATATTAAAGGTGCAGCGATTATGAAAGTGAGATAATGTCATACTGCCATAATGATAATGGTTTGATTTAAACATCAGATTCCTTAATCAGCGGTCATTTGTTTTGAGACGTTATGAAAACTGCTTTTAATTTAAACTAATGAATTAATTAGTTTGAACAGCTGAGATCTTTAATAAGTATTAATTAGAGGTAATCACGATTAATGTATAAAAGTAACTTCTTGTGGGAAAGCATCGTTCGTTCAAAATCAGATCGAAACGCTGTCCTCCGGGAGAGAAACTTAGTACAAAAAGGAAACTTGGCTCACAACATTTGATTTTAGTATCGTTTTTATTTTTCGAAAAACTGAAAACATTCATAAACACAAACTGTACAGGATCGTGTACGCTTAAAGTGCCGACAGCGTATCCAAGCCATCAAGGAAACATATTTTATTAAATCTTTTCGTTACTAAACCACATTTTTCTCATTATTTCGTCTATATTCGTCCATCCTCATAGCTCGAATTTCGGTTATCTCGAAATAAAACGCACGGTCCCTTAAAATTCGAGATACCGAGTTTCGACTGTACATTAACACATTCACTAAAATGTTGTAGATGATTCTTACATGATAAGTGTCTAACAAGAGCTAAATGGAGGTACATGATTGTATTTATATATAGATCATTTGTGAATTGAAAAGTCTTAATCTAAGACAAATAATGCATCATGCCATTGGAATCTATTTTTATAGAATATATTTGTGTGCCAAAAATCTTACATTTATGTCACCCTTGCATATGCTAGAAGATTCTATTGCTTTATAGAATGTTTTCGACACTTACAAAAACTGTGACATGCAACAACTTCAACAGCTCTCAATTTATAGCATGTTTTTGCTCAGTATTATTTCAAAAGTTTTAACAGAATTGTTCATGCCAAAACCAGATATCTTCCAATGGAATGGTTTAGTTATTCAGATATTTGCAAATAAATGGACTTTTAGTTGTGCCAATTTTTTATTTTTCTTGAATTTCACCTAATTTACTTAAGATATATACAAAATACATATATCATGTATTAAAGACGTTCAGTGTAGTAATTTCCGCGCATCTTTTTCACGCATGTAGGCAAAACAAATTAACAATTATTATTTACTGAAATGGCCGGGAATTCAACAAAAACATCAACTCGTACACATCGATACTGTAAAGTGTACGGGAAATAAGCCGCCGCCGAGTTACTTCCAGATCTTGCTTGTTATTCCCCTTAGAAATCTTCACACCATTTGTCCGAAAGTCAATTTATCGATCGATATTTTTGAATTTGTTCTGTTTTCTGCCTAAAGCTAAGATTATGAATAGATCTAGCCATTCTAGGTCTCGTAATGGGAGGTTTACAAAGCGTGGGACGGTTAAAAGACAAACGAATATTGTTGATGTTACCAGCCAGCTCCGTCATCCAGGCATTTCTGATACCACACAAAAAGATGACTCTACTCCACCCACTAGTGGCACTACTTCACGGAATGAGTATAGTGTTATTCCAAGTTGGAAGTTAGGAAGGAGGATAGTTGAACTTGGTCATATAACTGAAAAATTAGTTTGTGATGACTGTCAGAATAAGCTTCATCTTAATGGCATTGAAAGAAAGAAGTTCGGCATGGATTTGGCTCCTACCTAATGGTAGAATGTGCTTGTGGGATTGTGAAAACGGTAACGACCAGCAAGACGCACCGCACTGGTCAAAGAGGGCCTGCTCCATTTGACATAAATACCAAAGCTGTCTTAGGTAATTATTGATTTTATTATCATTTTTTTATGATGATAGATGTCCGGCATGGGTGTATATAAATATCGAAAGACACCGAAAAACAGAAAGACACCAAAAGACACCAAAAACCACTATAAAAACATATAAAAAGACTGAAATAAGATGTTTTTGACATACGAGGGATGTTCGAAATGAATTGCTTATTTCTATCTAGAGACTTCAAATTTCAAGTTAGCCCAAAAGGGTTCATTTCATGCCCTCGAAGTACTCCCCGTGGCTAGAAATGCAAAGTTTAAGCCAATGTATCCACTTCCTGAAGGCGTCACGGTACGCTGGTTTGGGCACAGTAATAAGGTACTGATGAATGGCAGATCCAAGTGCCTGTCGGGACTGATATTTCCACCCAGCAAGGAATGATTTCAATTTCAGAAACAAAAAGAAATCACATGGGGCAAGGTCTAGGGAATACGGGGGGTGAGGCAAAACAGTTACTTTTTCTTTCTTCAAAAACGCCGTAACTATTGCGGAGGTATGAGCGGGGGCATTGTCATGTAGAAGACGGACATGTTTAAAACCGGTGACAGGGCGTCGTTTCTGATAATACTTTTTCAGTTTCTTCAGTACTACGTCTTTGTAGTACTTTCCGGTGATGCTTTTGTCCTTTTTTCACCGGCACTTTTATTGCGACTCCTTCACCAGAGAAGAAGATTGCATACAAAACCTTCTTTGCACTCAAAGAACGTTTGGCAATTATTGGGCGTTTGCTGTGTTTAGTGGCCAAGATCTTATTGCTAACCTTTCTGACGGGCTCAAAATAATGGACCCAGGTTTCATCACCTGTGACGACATTGGCAAACTGCTTTTGTCATATTTTGGAAACATTTGAAGCAGCTTTTTGGCCACTTTAACCCGTTGCCTCTTTTGCTCATCAGTCAACAGATGTGGCACTCATCTAGCAGAAATCTTTCTGACTTTCAAATGCTTCTTCAAAATAAGGTGAACCGTTGATAGTGATATGCCTACCTTTCGTGCAATATCACGCACTGTAAATCTGGCATCTCCTTCAATGATTTCCTTTATTTTGGAAACGATTTCTTTACGAGATGCAGATTTTGGCCTACCTGATTTCGGTGCATTTTTGATGGACTCTACACCAGACTCAAATTTCTTTTACCACCGCCGAACTGTGTCATAAGACACACAAGAAGGTCCATAAGCAGTAGAAAGTTCAGTCATCAACTGCTTCAAAGAACAACCAAGTTTTGAGCGAGCTTTGATGTAAGCCCGTATTTCATCTTTCTTGTCGACGCTTCTACCAACCATCTTTACTACAGTGGTCAATGATTGCGTGTATTCAAATGGCAAATTTTATGTCTTACACTTAGTCTAACATGTACATTTATACATCGTTGTGTAGGTATTGAATAACCCTATACAGGTAGGTATTGGTTTTTATCATGCCCCACGTGGATATCGAGCTAGAGGACAATAAGCAATTCATATCGAACACTCCTCGTATATTATTGTGTTATATAAAAAGACTGAAATAAGATGTTTTTCACATATATTATGGTGTTATATTATATAAATATTAATAAATTGTTAAACAATTTTATTACCAGACTTTTATTAATTGCATTGTTACAAAATTTTATTTGCATATCTATTTCGTCATCAAATGTTATTTTTATATTATATAACACCATAATATATGTCAAAAAAGATCTTATTTCAGTCTGTTTATATGTTTTTATAGTGCTTTTTTGTGTCTTTCTGTTTTTCGGTGTCTTCCGGTATTTATATACACCGGTCCAGCATGGGTGGTTTTAGGTAGGGCAGCCAAACCGATTGTGCACTTGGTCTCTTTGCTATACCCAGCCCATATATATACCCGGCTGCCCTTTCCGTCTTGATCCCTGTCTGTCGGTCGGTCAGTCTGTATGTAGACCAATCCGTTTCCGGATGATAACTCAAGAACGCTTGGGCCTAGGATCATGAACGTTGATGGGAAGTTTGGTCATTACCTGCAGATGACCCCTATTGATTTTGAGATTTGTATGTCAAAGGTCAAGGACACAGTGACCCTGAACACTTAAACAGTTTCTGGATGATAACTCAAGAACACTTAGGTCTAGGATAATGAAAGTTGATAAGGAGGTTGGTCATGACCAGCAGATGACCCCTATCGATTTTGAGGTCAGTATGTCAAAGTTCAAGGTCACAGTGACCCGGAACAGTTGAAAGGTTTCCGGATGATAACTCAAGACATTGTAAATGTTTCAATACAAAGAGTCCAAAGGTTCTATAAAATGTTAGAATTGAAAATGGTCTTCCTTGCAGTTGAAAAATTGACACCAGAGGGACCATGGTGTCCAGATCCAGGAATTTATGGGGAAAACCCCTCGAAAGCCCCGTTACGGTTCTTGGCATACTACATAGTAGATCACTATCAGAATACATTTAGGGTATTTGTTTGTTTGCAGTGTGATATCAAAATATATCTTCACCGATAAAGGAGACAATTGAATATTTTCACGAAGGCGGAGCCTGACTGAAAATATTAGAATTGTTTCCCTTATCAGTGAAGATATATTTCGATATCTCACTGAAAACAAACTAATTTTCTTTTTATTGTATGCTAATTTGTGAAGATCGACGAATTTTATGTTTATTACATGCAAGCTTACATGTTCAAATAAGACCAATACTTCATGACAAATTCGGATTTATTAAGCCTGCCGTGTTACATATGATGTAGTCTAACTTGTGACTTAATTATCACTTCCATTTCATTTCAGTCTGATATTACATCCAACTCGGCCATGTTTGAAAACCGGCGTAATCATAAGCGATTCCGAGCCGAGTGTAAATTGTAAGCTTTAGAATAAAAGAAATTAGTAAACACTTTCTATTTGCTGTAGGTAATATATTTATCTTGAGAACAGATACATGTTTTAGCCTATTCCGCACAAAACCTTAGCAAAGATCTTAGGTATCGTTTTATTTTTAGCTCACCTGTCACATATTTATGACATTATCCTCATGAAACTTGATACGAATGTTTATCTTGATGATTCCTAGGCCAGGTTCAAAATTGGGTCATATGGGGTAAAAAACTAGGTCTCCTGCTTATGTCAAATCAATTGTTTTGAAATTCAAAGGGTATCAAAAAGCAATTATGCATACTAAAAAGCAAAGGCACTCTTGTATATCTAGTAAATTATTAATGAAAACCAATTGAAAATGTCAAATGCCCAATATTTTTTTTTTTTGTAAAAAGCAATTTCACAAAATATCATGGGGTAAATACCCAGTTAGATCAAAATCTACTGTGGCTCTGGTTATTTTGCACCTATGCCAATGCAGTGGGGGAGACATATCTAGTTTCAAATAATAAGGCAGTTTTTAGGCATGAACTATTAACAAGCTTTTAGGCATGAACTATTAATACATCTTTAGTTTTCAAGGGATTTCAAACAAACGTGCCTCTTCCATACATGTTCCTGCATCAGTGCACAGTTGAAGGGGTTTTGGTCACCTTCAGTGACTGTTATAGTTAAACTCTGCCTAAACTGACACTAGTGACATTTTATTTATTTCTTTTATTTGACATTGTATCATTTTAACAACTCAAAATTTCAATGTTCTACAACCAGTCATGGCATAAGCTCTTTCAGTTTATTTTATAATACCCGGAGCATTTTGATAAAGTTTAAAGTTTCTGATACTATTTTCAGCTATGTATCACAGTGGGACTGGTCATGAGCTTCATGGCTGTATTGGAGATCGAGGTCTTCCATCACAAGACAATGAAGGTTCGTGAAAGTAAGGTTGAACCGCATGTATTGTCTGTAGCGAAGCAATCATGTGATGCTGCTCTAAGGGAAGAAGCACAGTTGCTGGCAGAGAAACCACGGTATATGAGTACAAACGTCTTTTTCTTATATATATCACCATCTATGACAAAATAGGTGATTAAGTCCAAATCAGTTGGAAATGAGTTTGAACTTAAACATATTCCCGTTCTACATCTGAATTATTAGTTTCACACAGAAATTCCTATTATCAACCTGAAATATGAAACGCATACAGCACTATGCCACTTTGAGCATAAATATGTGCTTGTAGGTTGCATTTGTTTGTTCAAGTGCTGACTAATTTCATTTCTTTCTAAAATGCTGACTTACAAGTGTATACATGTGTCATTGAGTGCTAATTTAAAACTCTGAACATAAGCTTTACACTCTCAGTTCTTGCGGCAAATTAGCAAACAAAAACAGAATAACAAAATGACCAGAGGTTGCATTCATGGACACCTTACTTAGGTTAATGATGACATACTCTGAAAGGTGGCATGTTTAGCTTAGTAGGGTCAGTGTTACAGGAGTTATGTGAGTTTGACCGATGTGTAACAATTCACTTCTGCTGTAAATAGGCTGTCAGTCATTCATTCTATGTCCCTGCCCTTACACATACAAAAATTGTCAGTGATTTGCTTATATGTCGTGTGTGGCTCCATGAATTTTTCCATGTGGGGGAGGGGGTGTTTAAGCAAAGACATTGTGCTAGAGTGTATAGGAATTATTTTTGAAATTTTTACTGTACAACTTGTAATAGCCGGGGGAGTTGGGGAGTACAGACCCTCAGTCTCCTCTCCCCATCCCCGGATACGTGCATGTTCTATGTACATTTGTAGTATTCGGTGGACCACTTTGGTCCTGGGGAATGGTTTGACCTACGACCGTGTATAGATGAAATCAGTCAGTCACAGTCAATCAAAAGACTTCCACAGGTGGATCTGAGGGCGAGCTTAAGGGGTCTGGACCCCCAACCCTATGACCAACAAATTGTTTTTTAAATACTGGAAGTACTCAAAATGCATTTTTCTGTGTCTGGACCAGGGGAGTGGCCTAGAAAAAATTTCTTTGCCTCGGCCCCTGGTAAAAAATCCTGGATCTGCTGGATTACTCCTCTGAATGAAGACAGTAGAGAACTCTTTCTTCAAAACATGCTGACATTTTGTTACAAATACTGGTATACCTTCATAATTATAATGAGCCCAGTGGACATAGACCACTTTCTGGCTTTCCACTGCAATCTGTGTTGACAGTTTTGACAGTATTTATTTCATATGTCGTAACTATTTTTGATTTTTTACAGATCTAGTGAATCTGACAATTTTGGCGATAGTGATTTGCCCATGATGCATGTAGATCTCTCTGACAGTACACTGAGGTAATCAATATGAACAGAATTCTTCCGCAAAATAGAGAATAAAAGGCTACTGTCTTTTGATATCAGTGTTATCAGGTCGAGGTAGGTATGGGCTGGAAAGGACAAGGGAACCGAACCCCTTCCGCCCATATCTGCCAAGTCAGATAACATTGATATCAAAAGACAGTTGTCTGTTATTCTGTTTATCACGAAACTCATCCAACCTGCCTAGAACAACATAATTATGTCATCATCTTTTATTTTGTAAAATTGACTTCTGAAGCAACAAATGACTAAATAATATTTACGGATTTGCAAATTCACCCGCTCCTGAAACATCTGAACAAAACATAATGGCAGCCATGTTGAATTCAACTTGGAAAATGTTTATTGACTTTCTGATATTCTCATAAAAACTAACAATTTTATCTGCATAAAATAAAAGCATCATCGTCTCGAATAAATCAGAACATGCTTTATTTCCACATTTCTAAAACATTTGACTGGGACAAACACATCGCATGCCCAAAGCAGTGAAAAGTTCACTTACAGCTCCAGACTCAGTCACAGAGAATTTAAAGATTTTAAAATAACCCAGTTTACACTGTTCCAAGAATTATAGTTAAAACAAACACTTTTGTTTCTACTTAATAGAAATAGATGCTTTATATTAGGCGTAAATCAAACATAAGTATATTGTCAAGTGTATTTCAATCATTTCCTAGAATCGATCCATGTATATTGAATTTTAGGTCAGTAGGTCAAAGGTCAAATGTATGCCAAATGGTTCCTTGCACAGCTTTACTTTTTTTCACATTACATGGTGCATCAAACGGGAAATTTTGTGTTTTACAAACAGCTCTTTTTAGCTCACCTGAGCCAAAGGGTCGAGGAGCACTTTTGTGACTGCTTGATATCCATGGTGCGTCGTCCGTCCGTCAACTATTACTTGTCTGCACGATACTGGTTTAATTTATGATTTGATTTTAACCAAACTTGCACGCAACTTGTATCACCATAAGATATCGGTTATAGCCTTAGTAGCCTAATGGTAGAGCGTCCGCTTCGAGTGCGGGAGGTCGTGGGTTCGATCCCTGGCCGCGTCTAACCAAAGACGTAAAAAATGGTACAAGTAGCTTCCTCGCTTGGCGCTCAGCATTAAGAGGATAGTACTAGGACTGGTCAGCCCGGTGTCGGTATAATGTGACTGGGTGGGGTATCATGTTGTGTCTATGGCGTGATATTCCAGTGAGGCAGCACTATAAAGTTGGGCATTGTGCTCACTGCTACAAGTAGACACCGTCGTTGATATGACTGAAAAATCGTTGAGAAAGATGTTAAACCCGAACACACACACACACACACACACACACACACACACACACACACACATACATGTAAACGCAACCAATCGGGGATGTAAGCTATAAACCTACCAACTGGGAACTTCTTTATTACTGTAGCTACAGTTATCATATTTCTATCAACTCTTATTCTTATGATCTTAAAATTATCCGAGGCTTTAGATTAAAGCTATCTTTAATTGTTAAACAATGAGATTTTTCACATTCAGAGCGGGGAATTTTGTGTTTAAACCAACTGAGGTGAATGTGTAACAAACCGGGTGTTTGTGTACAGACGAAATGTGGAATTGTGTGTTTCAACAAAACGGGGAGTTAGTGTAAAGACTAAATGAGGTACAAGTGTATAACTAACCGGGTACGTGTGTAAAGTTGAAACGAGGAATAGCTATTAAAATGGTGAATGCGGATGCTCCAGTTACATATCATATATATGAGAAAAGACAACCGAGGGACTTAATTTGATTTGATGGGGTTTTACGCCATTTTAAACACTATTTCAGTTATGTCAGGTGGGCAGTTTACCCAACAATCGTTCCTGGAAAGATCAAGTACTAGTACTCAAGCTGTCATCTTTCTTACATAAAGAGACCTGGTCGGTAGCAAGGATTGAACCCATGCCCCTTAATCAGTGAGTAATTACGAGTGATTTTAAGTCAGTGATTCTAACCACCCGAAAACAGAGGCGGTCAGACAATAGAGAAAGTTCTATATTCTGTATGTAGGTACATGTAGCACGTCAATCATTCGACATTCAATCAAAAATTGTCTATGTCAAATGTTAACATTAAAATAACTGTTTAATAACTGTGACAAGACATAGAACAATCGAAGAACAAACCAGACTCATGATGCTGAGACATAAAAAAGCACAAAACAGTATCTGGTTTTATCAGTTGTGTGCTTAAATCACTTTCCATTGTCTACAGCAACTTTTGAACTTCGATATTATAAGATTCTTTCACTGGTTGTAGGTGCAGATAGGAATATCCGGCCTCGAGGGTAACTGTTTAGGCGATAACGAGGCTCTCTGCCGAGTTACCGCCTAAACAGTTACCCGAGAGCCGGACATTTCCATCTGCACCTATAACCAGTGGTAGAATCTTTTTCGTGCATACCGGTTTCAAGAAATAATAATAAAAATAAAATCAATTGAACAGCTTTCTTTTTTAGAACTATTTCTTATGGCAGTGTATTTAAACAAAGCGCGGGAAACCAACGTCCGTAAACATGAAAGACGTCATGACGTTTCAAAACAAACAACAATGTTTAGTTCCGGTTTTGTTTTACCAGTTGCAGCGTAACGTTATGAATTTTTGATAAAATAACGTGATTTGAATCGAGAAATATATTATCAGGAACCAATAGGAACTGTCAAGGTATTGAATTTTCATTCCGTTTTTATAAATAGGATATAAATTACTACACAATTATTTTACATATATGTATATGTAGTTCTTATACGTCATTTACATCACGAGAGTCATCTTACACCACCCCGGGGAGTAAGATGGACTTTTCCAGCACCGGTGAAGATACCGAAAATCCCCGTCTGGTTTGCAAGAATAAGTAATATTGTGTGTTTTAGTTCCTTCTTTATGTTTTAACTGAAAAAATTAATTAGGTATTCACAAATCTCAGGGCGGATACAGGATTTGGTGTAAGGGGTGCAAAATATTTGTAGTAAAACAACTTGAAGGGTTCGTGGGCATTTCCCCATCTCCCCCTCCCACCCACACCCCACCCCACCGGAACATTTTGAAAACAATAGATCCATCTGGTGCATTCTTGGCGTTCTGAGGTGCTATTTTTGGTATTGAACAAAGACAGCTTTTATGATAGAATCAACCCAAATAACATGCTACGTATAGTCCATGTTTTAATGACTCGTCAGACTTATTCTTGCTTAAGTATCTCAGAATGGAATTTCTAAGCCCGATTTCTGAGGATTTTTATGGGCAGGGGTTACTAAAGTTTATTAACGTAAAATAAAAAGCTTTATAGGAGCTCATGCAAACTTGTCGGACTTTTACTGTGCGAGCGTAGCGAGCAAGAAAAAAATGCATTGTTTTACCTAAACCAAAAACAAATTGCCTATACGAGCATAGCGAGCGAGAAAAAATGCATATTCATATTTTCACTCAGAACAAATGATGAATTATCTATGCAAGCGTAGCGAACAAGAAAAAATGCCCCAATCCCTGAATCCGCCCTTGAATCTGTGCTAAGCAGACAATTTATTTTTCCTTCAGTTCTAATCGTTCAAAAGACAGAATTAACAGTCACACATAATTATAAGTGTAGTTCCTTTAGAAACCATTCGGATTAACGAAATCATGCATACAACAAAAGCACAGACAACTTATTTGGATAATCTCCCAATCGGCGTAATATTCAGTATATTTTTCATTTGTTGTGTTCCTACATTTAAACTGTGTATTATTATATATACATTGTATACATTATCATGAAGTAAACTAAAGTACCGCTTGCTATTTAATAATGATAAGTTTCAAAAAGATAAGGCATTACAAAAATGACGTACCCAGAGAAGGATATCAACTCATGACTCAGGCTTGAGACGAAAACAATAGTAGTAGGTAATTAATTTGAATAATATAGAACTGAGGCAAACACATGACTCTAAATCAGGAAGAATGACAGAAACAAAGCATTTATTTTTATTTGCGCTTTTCTCTCCGATAACAGGTTAACGAAAACTTGATTTTCTTAGAAAAAAGAATTTTGCGCTTATTTAAATGCAAAGTAAAATTTTAGGTTCCATATGCGGAAACAGGAAATAAAAATCGGGGAATCTTAATTCAAACTCCGCAATGACTCGCAGTCCCTGACTTTTGCATGAAAATTGTTATTTCTTGCCCGGGAATAAAGCAATCAACATTAAAAAAGACTTAAACAAAGTTTACAGCATTTCCAGTCATAGTTATTTTGCTTCCAAACTATTTTCCAATATAAAGGTTTTGTTTTTATCTTTTTTTAGAAAACCAGGCTTCAGTAAAACGTTGACTTCACATAGTTAATCTTTCAAAATTTGTGAAGGTCGTGTGTTCGAATCCCACACTCGGTCTTTTTCCCAATTTTGTGACGATTTTTCCTTTAGAAAAAAGAAACTGAACATGATTTAATTGCAAACAAAACTATCAGGAGTTTCGATCACGAAAATGAATATAAAGTAAAACATTACAAAGGTAGGAGAATGAAAACTGAAGCAACAGCTGAATTTATCGCAAAGTTTATCAGTACTCTTTCAAAACAAAGTACATGCAGAAACGGAATGCTCGTGTAAAAATCGTTCTGATCAAGGAAGATTAAAATGAAATCAGTCATAGGTATTTTAAATTCATGATATTGTTGTTTTAATAAAAACGTTTATATCATAAGTATATTTATGATTATTATATATTTGTGTTTCCCTCAATGCTATTAATACCAGTAAATCATACGTATGCCACTGTCAAAACTAAAGATAAATATACTTGCACCCATAATAAATACTGCGTTAATGTGTCACCGAATAGGGAAATGTCTTATTTTGTGTCGGTCAGTTACATGAGTGAAGTATGAAATAACCATATATGTAACAACGAATAATATCGTTATGTATTTAAAAGCTTTATATTCAATAAAATCCTTCAGTCGCAATAAAATTTTCTCTGTTTTCAAGTTTCAATCAAACGATTAGTACATGTATAATAAGTTGTGAATTCATACGATGCGTTACATATTGTATTTTCTAATACCTCGGGAACTCATCTGTAGAATACTGTGATTGTTTCTATTTCATCAGCACTGTCAGTTCAATCATCAATAATTTTCGTTCTTTATTTCCCCAAAATAACACATAAAATGCTACCGCAATAAACGCACGGTGTGATATATCACTGAATGAACACAACTGATAAGCAGGTGAGTGAGGTCGTTCCCACCCCGTTCAACAAACAAAATTTCTTAAAACGTTGTTTTGATCAAATTGAACTTCTACGGACCTGAATTGAAGAAAATATCATGCGCAGATATAATTGTATATTATACTCATACTTATTGTAGAATGATAGGAATGTCAGTGACAGAAAAATCTCCTTTTGGCTAATGAGCATATGCATTGTAAAAATTACCCTTGGTATGTCAGTAACGCACTGAGAATTTGAGCTTTCAAACTTTACACGTCAATGGTTTTTGTGTAACAACTTAATAACTTTTATAATGCTAAAAGCGACAGTTTATAAAGATAAAACGCTTATTAAAATATAGCAAATTCATGATATAAGTTTTAAAATAGTGTGCTTCAGGTTGCAGAATCTGGGGACAATTTTTCTGTAGGATAATATCGTTCGTTATTTGAACATCAAATTTTATTTTATTTATTTATTTTTTTGCATGAGCATTGTTTTGTGTTTAATTGATGTCTCACGGTTTCTATATTTTTTGCTAAATGATCCTAAACCCGTGCAGCCGCAGAATTATCATTTTATTTGAACCGTCGTAAACTACAATTATTTCGGACATGTACAACACACTTTATAGCCTATGCTTTGTTGAAACAGTTTTCTATCATGAATTTCTAGACTTGGCGATCGCTAAACAAAAATCGCGCAAAATTAGCATGCAATTCCCGTGTTAAGGTAAATGCACGAGTTAGCTATGATCTAGGCTTTAGAATTTCCAAGTGTTTAAACAGTTTTAAGAATGTATTGGAGTCAGATCCTTGTGTCATTTTCTTTGATGTGTAGTAGATAAAATCAATCAGATAATGTACTAATGTTATGATTAATGTGGTCTCTAAACTTGAAAAATACTTAATAAAATAAAAATGTATCAAACTATTTCGGCTTTGTAGTATTCACTACTCTTCAACATACGTAGATAATTGCGTAACAAGTTGACAGCTGCTTATACATGTATAAACATCGTAGGAGGTAATGACATAACAAATGCTGTTTCAAATGCAGCACAGGTTTTTGAGAGGTATTAGTATCTTTTTTACTTTTGGGACATTTTTACAACATAGATTTCAACACATTGCGATTGCTGAACAAAATCAGCGCGAAAATAGCATGAAAATCCTGTGTTAAGATAATTGCATGAGTTAGCTACTGTATGATATAGGTTTTATTATTTTCACGTGTTCTTAATCAGTATTTTAAACGTACTGGAGTCAGATCCTCGTATGCATTTCTTTGATGTGTAGTAAATAATATCAATAAGTTAATGTACAAATGTTGTTGTTCTTTTTTTTTTACAAATAATGAAACTGTATTAAAATTCTCTGGCTTTGTTGTATTAATTACTGTTGAATTCACATAGGTAATTGCATTATGAGCTGAATATATGAACATCTTTGGAGGTAATTAATACTACATTTATTTTTTCAAATGCAGCACGGTAATTCAAAAGGAATTAGTATATTTCAGCACCGCGCCTGAAGTTGAAAGTTTGTTAAATGCGATGAATATATATAGAATGTATAATTTCAGTAGTGTTCCTGTGTATTATAATATTCTCAGTTTGACATAAGTATTGTCAAATCAAGTCATTAATATAGAAATAAAAGCGCATAACACAATAAGCCGGAAAAGATATGCGGTAACATAAATATATAATACTGTCTTGTGAACGTAAAAAGATATTTAATTGGTAATTGATGAATTAATCAACATAATCTTTTCACTCATAAGCTTATAATAACGAAAGCATTATGTTAAATTAGTGAAAATAATTTAAACCTTTGTGTGTATGTACTACGAGTTGTATACAGGTAAACTGGGGAACTGTAGTAAATGGCGAAAGATACACACCGTTGTAAAATTCTGATTGTGTGTGAGATATGTGTATGACCAGAACCGGCGTACCGGGGAATAAATTTCTATCGCTCCGAATCAGCTCAAATTTCGAGGTATGACTAATTTGAAGGTCAGGAGTAACGTGGTATTGTTAAAATGAACTGGGGAATTCCCCGGTTCGAGGCGTATCCCCAGTACGTTGGTGTGTATTCATACGAAATTACCCAGTTGGCAGCGTTTACAAACTCTCACACACACACACACACACACACACACACACACACCCACACACACACACTCCGTACTTGAACCAGTCATACCCACCATGGGTTCCAGAAGTACAGCCCCTGAAATGCAGAAATTGGCTATTTGTCTTGTCTTAACGATATGGGTTTCATTTGCGATTTGATTTTAACCAAATTTGCACAAAACTTGTATCACCATAAGATCTAGGTTCCTTTCTTGAACCAGCCATATCCCACCATGGGTTCCAGAGTTACAACCCCTGAATAGACAAAAATTGGCCATTTTGGTCCTGTCTGCATGATAGTGGTTTCATTGTTGATGGGATTTTAACCAAACTTGCAAACCTCTTGTATCACCATAAGATCTCGGTTCTTGATCCAGCCATATTCCGTAATGAGTTCAAGAGTTACGGCCTCGGAAAAGGCCAAAATTGGCATTTTCTTTTAGTCTTGTCTGCACAATAGAAGTTTTATATATGACTGGATTTTAACCAATCTTGCACATAACTTGTATCACCGTAAGATCTAGGTTCCTTTCTCGAACCGGCCATATCTCACTATTTGTTCAAGTGTTACAGCTCCTGAAACGGCAAAAAATGGCTATTTTGTTCGTCTCTGCACCATAGTGTTTTCATTTGTGATTGGATTTTAACCAAACTTGCACACAACTTGTATAACAATAAGATCTCGGTTATAGTCTCAGTAGCCTAGTGGTAGAACGTCTGCTTCGAGTTCGGGAGGTCTTGGGTCCGATAACTGGCCGCGTCATACCAAAGACGTAAAAAATGGTAAAAGTAGCTTCCTCGCTTGGCGCTCAGCATTAAGAGGATAGTACTAGGACTGGTCAGCCTGGTGTCGGTATAATGTGACTGGGTGGGGTATCATGTCGTGTCTATGGCGTGATATTCCAGTGAGGCAGCACTATAAAGTTGGGCAGTGTGCTCACTGCTACAAGCAGACACCGTCGTTCATATGACTGAAAAATTGTTGAGAAAGATGTTAAACCCGAACACACACACACACACTCCTTTCTTGAACCAGTCATACCCACCATGGGTTCCAGAGTTACAGCCCCTGAAAATGCAGAAATTGGCTATTTGTTTTGTCTGCACGATATGGGTTTCATTTATGATTTGATTTTAACCAAATTTGCACAAAACTTGTATCACCATAAGATCTAGGTTCCTTTCTTGAACCAGCCATATCCCACCATGGGTTCCAGAGTTACAGCCCCTGAATTGACAAAAATTGGCCATTTTGGTCTTGTCTGCATGATAGTGGTTTAATTTGTGATTGAATTTGAACCAAACTTGCAATCAACTTGTATCACCATAAGATCTCGGTTCTTGACCCAGCCATATTCCGTAATAAGTTCAAGAGTTACGGCCCCTGAAATTGCCAGAATTTGCTATTTAGGTCTTGTCTGCACAATAGAAGTTTTATATATGATTGGATTTTAACCAAACTTGCACATAACTTGTATCACCGTAAGATCTAGGCTCCTTTCTTGAACCGGCCATATCCCACTATTTGTTAAAGTGTTACAGCTCCTGAAACGGCAAATAATGGCTATTTTGGTCCACAGGTGGCAGTAACGTACCTAGGATACAGTATAGGTCCATGGGCCATATGCACTTACATTAATTACAATTATAATGTTTTCTTAGGAAAAAAATGACAAAAAGCCATTTCGAAAAAAATTTTGCTCCTGTGACAATGAGCCATCTACAAGGTAAGTATGAACAGTTTCACACGTGCATTGCTACCAGGTCCGTATTTTTTTTTTCAAAACAATATTTCCTTATCAATGATTGGCCGCCTTTTCGGCAAGAGATTAATCTTTCAGAAAAACCTTACTTCAAAACCCAGTTCCAAACCGTTTACGCATCACGAGCGAGCAACGGCGTACAAAACGATAGTGATTTCTCCACCCGAAAAAATCCCACACATTTTTCGCACCGAAGTCTCCCCCCTAAAACAAATCAAGTACACCTTGTCAGTTAAAAGTTGCGCTACAAGCAGTCAGAATATGCTAAATGTAAACTAACAAGACTAAAAGTAAGGTTCAATTCTACTTTATTACTTACCAGTTGTTATTTATTTGAATTTGGTAAATAATCTTCGTGAGCCATCGCTGCTTGTTTATATTCGGGTACTCTTTGGATTTTATCGCTACGTTTGAAATACGTAAACTGTCTCCGCCAATGAAAACGTTCTTTACAACCACCGTTTTGTCAACGGTAATCATGGCAGGCGAAAGTAATTTTCGAAAGCGAAAAAGTTAAATTGCAAATTTGTAAGTAATTACGAAGAGTTAAACCTGATGTTCGGTCTTGCTAGTTTGCATTTGGCCAATTCTGACCGGTTGTAACGTTATTTTTAACTGGGACGGAGTACTTGATGTGTTTTAGGGGGGAGACTTCGGTGTGAAAAATGTGTGGGATTTTTTCGGGTGGAGAAATCACTATCGTTTTGTACGCCGTTGCTCGCTCGTGATGCGTAAACGGTTTGGAACTGGGTTTTGAAGTAAGGTTTTTCTGAAAGATTAATCTCTTGCCGAAAAGGCGGCCAATCATTGATAAGGAAATATTGTTTTGAAAAAAAAATACGGACCTGGTAGCAATGCACGTGTGAAACTGTTCATACTTACCTTGTAGATGGCTCATTGTCACAGGAGCAAAATTTTTTTCAAAATGGCTTTTTGTCATTTTTTTCCTAAGAAAACATTATAATTGTAATAAATTTAAGTGCATATGGCCCATGGACCCATACTGTATCCTAGGAACGTTACTGCCACCTGTGTTTTGGTCTTGTAGTGGTTTCATTTGTGATTGGATTTTAACCAAACTTGCACACAACTTATATAACAATAAGATCTCGGTCTCTTTTTATTGAGCCAGAGTTACTGCCCCTGTGCATCAACAAACATTGTTCGGAGCATTTCTTCTTAATGCATCTAGGAATTTTATGTAACTCGGCACAAATGTTCACCACCATAAGATTGAGTGTCATGCGCAAGAACCAGGTTCCTAGGTCTAAGGTCAAGGTCACACTAGAGGGCAAAGGTCAGATTCAAGAATGACTGTACGGAGCATTTTTTCTTCATGCATGGAGGGATTTTGATGTAAGTTGACACAAATGTTCACCACCATGAGATGGAGTGTCATGCGCAAGAACCAGTCCCTTAAGTCAAAGGTCAAGGTCACACATACAAATCATTGAAATGTAGAGGCCAAAGGTCAGATACAAGAATGACTTTGTCCGGAGCATTTCTTCTTCATGCATAGAGAGATTTTGATGTAACTTGGCACAAATGTTCACCACCATGAAATGCATTGTCATGCATAAGTACCAGGTCCCTATGTCTAAGGGCAAGGTCACAATTAGAGGTCAAAGGTCAAATTCAAGAATGACTTTGTCTTGAGCATTTTTTTTTCATGCATGGAGGGATTGTGATGTAACTTGGCCAGGTCCCTATGTCTAAGGTTGAGGTCACACATAGAGGCCAAAGGCCAGATACAAGAATGACTCTTTCTGGAGCATTTCTTCTTCATGCAACACTTTTGACCACCATGAAATGGAGTGTCGTGCTTAGGAACCAGGTCTCAAGGTCTAAGGTCAAGGTCACACTTAAGGTCAAAGGTCAAATTCATGAATGACTTTGTCTGATGCATTTCTTTTTCATGTAAGGAGGGATTTTGATGTAACTTGGCACAAATGTTCATCACCATAACGTTCCTTTGTTTTTAAAATTACTTCCCTTTGTTTTACTATAAATAAATTATAGTGTTACTTTTTTATTACTGGCGGTATGGAAAAATAGAGACCACTTTTCTGTTGTACAACTTGCATGTTACATCCAATTGTTAGGTGTATTTTGACCTATCACTACCTGGTAAGGAGTTTTGGGTGGACTTTTATTATATAGAATTTCTTTTTTAGATCGACTATTTAAAGAATGAGTAGAGCTATCCTACTCACCACGGCGTCGGCGTCAGCGTCGGCGTCACACCTTGGTTAAGTTTTTCGTACCAGTCCACATTGTGACAAAGTTTTTTGAGATAAAGCTTGAAACTTTCAACACTTGTTTACCATCACCATGGCCATTTTTAGGCAAGCGAACATAACTCCATCAAGGATTTTGGCTGAATTATGGCCCCTTTTGTCTTAGAAACCTTGGTTAAGTTTTTCGTACCATTTTATATTTTATGTAAAGTGTTTGACATATGGCTTTGAAACTTTTATCACTTGTTCAGTATAATAGTCTATATCTGTAGGAAAGAGTATATAACTCTGTCATATATTTTGGCTGAATAATTGCCGTTTTTGGACTTGGAAATTGGTTCTGATTTCATACAAGTCCACGTTTTGTCAAAACTTTTTGTCATATGGCTTTTAAACTTTGACCACCTGTTTATCATCAGGAACATTGTTTGTCTAATGCATTTTTTCTTTTGTCTGAATATCTGTAGAAATATTTTGACCCCATTCTTCAATCAATTCTTCGAATAGTCGAGTGCGCTGTCATCCGACAAGTCTTGTTTTATTAGGATTAACTTCTCTTTGTTGTTACTATAAATAATTTATATTATAACATTTTAGCTCACCTGAGCACCAAGTGCTCAAGGTGAGGTATTGTGTCTTGTCATTGTCTAGCGTCCGTCGGCGTGCTTCGTCAATGACCCTCTTGTTTATTCCATCTTCATAAAACTTGGTCATTTTTTTTTTTTATCATAAAGTCTTGGATGATTTTGTGTCACCGCTCTGGGAAGACATATTGTTTTTGCCATGTCCGTCCGTACGTCACACTTCATTTCCGATCAATTACTGGAGAACCATTTGACCTAGAATCTTCAAACTTCATAGAGTGGTAGGGCTGCAGGAGTTGATGGTCCCTGTTGTTTTTGGGGTTACTCCATCAAAGGGCAAGGTCACAGGGGCCTTAACATTGAAAACCATTTCCGATCAATAACTTAAGAACCACTTGACCCAGAATGTTGAAACTTCATAGAATGATTGTTCATGCAGAGCAGATGACCGCTATTGTTTTTGGGATCACTCTGTTAAAGGTCAAGGTCACAGAGGCCTGAACATTGAAAACCATTTCCGATCAATAACTTGAGTACTACTTGACCCAGAATGTCGAAACTTCATAGGATGATTGTACATGCAGAATTAATGACCCCAAGTAATTTTGGAGTCACTGTATTTAAGGTCAAGGGCACAGGGGCCTGAACATTGAAAACAGTTTCCGGTCAGTAACTTGAGAACCACTTGACCCAGTATGTTGAAACTTCTTAGGATAATTGGTCATGCAAAGTAGATGAAGCCTATTGTTTTTAGGGTCACTCCATTAAAGGTCGAGGTCACAGGGGCCTGAACATTGAAAACCATTTCAGCTCAATAACCTGAGAACCACTTAACCCAGAATGTTGAAAATCTAAAGGATGATTGGTCATGTAGAATAAATGACCCCTGTTGTTTTAGGGGTCACTCTGTTAAAGGTCACGGTCACAGGGGCCTGAACATTGAAAACCATTTCCGATCAATAACTTGAGAACCACTTGATCCAGAATGTTAAAACTTAATAGGATGATTGAACATGCAGAGTTGATGACCCCTAACGATTTTGGGGTCACTCTGTTAAAGGTCAATGTCAACATTTTCGATCAATAACTCGAGAACCACTTGACCCAGGATACGGATATAAATAGATGTGAAACCAAAATTTGTAGTCCTGTTTGGCGCCATATAACCTAAACTGTGTTGGGGCACCGTAAAACCCAAACAAATAAAGAAATAAATGAAATTTCATAGGATGATTGAACATGCAGAGTAGATAACCCCTATTGATTTGTAGGTCAGTCTATTAAAGGTCAAGGTCACAGGGGCCTGGTCATATAAAATCATTTCCAGAAAGTAACTTGGGAACCACTTGACCTAGAATTTTGAAATTAAATAGGATGATTGAACATGCAGAGTAGGTGACCCTTATTTATTTTGGGGTCACTTGATCAAAGGTCAAGGTCACAGGAGCCTGAACAGTACATTGAGAACCACTAGGCAAAGAATGTTGAAACTTAGCGGGATGACTGGACATGCGAAGTGGATGATCCCTATTGCAGCCAACCATCAGAGTCTCTTTGACTTTCTCTGCTGACCCCTATTGACTTCTTGCCTATACGACTTTGCATTGGGGGAGACATGCGTTTTTTACAAAAGCATCTTCTAGTTTTGAATCTGGGTCATGTGGGTCCAAAAACTAGGTCACTAGGTCAAATAAAAGGAAAAGCCTGTATACACTCTGGAGGCCACTTTTTTGCAGCAATCTTCCTGAAACTTTGTCAAAATGTTTGTTTTTATGAAATCTTGGACAAGTACGAATCTGGGTCATGTGGGGTCAAAAACAAGGTAACTAGGTTAAATCAAAGAAAATACGTGTTAACCCTCAAGAGGCGAAATTTTTGGTCCAATCTTAATGAAAATTGGTCAGAATATATGTCTCCATGATATCAATAAGTCAAACATGTTTACACCGTTTTGGTGTGTTTCTCAGGTAAGCGATATAGGACCATCTTGGCCCTCTTGTTTCATAATTGGCCAAAAAAATACAGGTGCTAGTGTAAAGAAATTTGCTATGACGGGAGTATATTATGACATTCTGGCACTCTTTTTTCCCTTTATGTATATATTGGAATCTTGAAAAATGTTCTTATCAGAAACAGCAGGCCAAAATTTAAAACAATTTTCCACAATTGTTTCTTGGATATCTATTTGTTATATCCAGGCTTGACTGTCTACGGTAATTGTTCATATTATTGCCCTAGGTTAAAATATGACCATGCCCATGTATGTGACATATATATAATATACGCTTATATAAAAGAAACATTGAATATCTTCTTCTCTAAAGAGAACTTGAGCCTTGATATTTATATAAATCTTACTCTGTACTTGTACCATTACGTTGTACAAACACACTTGAAGCATTTTACACAGGTGAGCGCTTTAGGGTCAATGGCCCTCTTGTTTGTGGTTGGATTTTCAAATAACTTTATTCATTTTGACCAAACTTGCACACAGATTGTTTCTCTGTTAGATGCTGGTCCCTTTCTTGTTAATAAAAAAAGCTAAAATGGAGTGGATACTTCCCCTGGCTAGGTGAGCGACCCAAGATCATTTGGTCCTCTTGTTATAATGAGCATTTTAACAATTCACTACACATTAAAACATTTTCAAAAAATCCATTCACAGGTCCAGTGATGTTTCACATAGACAGCAAGTAGACTCTGCCACTGTGCATGGATAATTCAAGTATGACATGGGATGGCAGAAAAGGGGATCAGACCGAAGTTACGATAGCAAATCAGGAATAGGAACAATGATAGGGAATAGAACAGGAAAAATATGTGCTTATGGTGTTAGGAGTAAAACATGTCGAAAATGTTCCTATCACTTAAGTAAAGGTTGCACTCCACCTGAACATGCTTGCAGTAAAAACTGGGATGGAAGCTCAAAAGCTATAGAACCAGACGTTGCGGTAGAAAATGTTACAGATATTGAAAGTCGTGGTGTTAAAGTAGGAGTAATGATTATGGATGACGATTGTACTACTATGGCAAAAATAAAACACCCAGTTACAAAGTGGTCAGACCTAAACCATACAAGAAACCATTTAGGAAATAGCCTGTATAACTTGCAAAAGAAACACAAATGTCTCAGTCCAAAGGTGATTCAGTTTCTTAAAAAATGTTTCAGCTATGCTGTCGCCCAAAACAAGGGTAATGCAAAAGGGCTTGAGAGATCACTTCAACAGATCGTTCCTCACATATTTGGAGAACATACTGATTGCGAAAATTGGTGTGGTTATTTAAACAACCCTGATACACACAAGCATAAATCCTTGCCGTATGGTCGTGATTTGAGTGGTGATGAATTGCGCAAAGATCTCACAGCAGTGTTTAAAGTGTTCATTAAAAATTCATCAAAAATTGCACCAGGGGGATCAACTAAAGATGTAGAATCATTCAATAATATGGTTGTAACTAAGGCACCAAAACGCTGTCATTATTCAGCATCTAAAAGTTTGTCCAATAGATTAAACTGTGCAGTGGCACAGAAAAACATCGGTCATAGTTATATAACTAAAGTGAATAAGGCAATTGTGGTCTCACCTGGATATATTGCTTCCAGATACGCAAAGTTAAAAGAAATGAAACATCTAAGGCGGCTTCTATTTGAAAACTCAAAGGAATATAAAAAACAAAAATTAAAAAAGAAACTTAAAAATCATTCATCAAACATACAGAAGGTATTGCGGGAGGGTACAACTTACAAGCCATCCATTGCTACTACTGATGTGGCGGATATAACAGAAATTCCACCATCTCAAATCTGCCCAGTTCACGAGCATATTCAGTTCAGTGATAATTACAACAATGTATATTGTGATATTGAAACTACATCTTTGAGGAAAGACTGTGACATTTTGCAAATAGCAGCAGTGTGTGGCAGTGTAAGTTTCAATCAGTATATTTTACCGACCCAAACTATAAGTCAAGGAGCCTCTAATTTGACTGGTTTGTCACATATTGAAAATGTGTTGTTTTTGAATGAAAAGCCGATAGAAAACGTTTTGCATTTGAAAGAAGCGCTTTCAGTATTTCTTGCCTGGCTTTCTGATATTGGTAAATATGTTCTTATTGGTCATAACTTCAGAAAATTTGATTTTCCAAGGCTGATACGAGCATTTGACATTTGTGACCTGCTGGCCTCCCTCAAGACCTGTGTTGTAGGGATTATTGACAATCTTCCAATGTACAGAAACGTATACCCACAAATAGAAAAACATACCCAAGAATTTCTTTTGAAACATATTTTAAATGAAACATACAATGCACATAATGCCATTGCAGATGTTGAAAGTCTGAGAAAGTTGGTGTTTGTCTCAAATATTTCAAAGGATAAACTTTTAAATCACGGTGTGACAACTGACTCGGCCATCAGCTTATATACATATTACCTAAAAGGTGATGCAAATTATTCTACATTACTTGTTTTACAATAGGAAGAAGTGCTTTCTAAAGAAATTACAATGAAAATGGCAAGAAGTGGGCTTGTCTTTGGTCATCTAAAATTGGCTGTTTCAAGGTCAGGATTTGATGGGTTATTTGCATTATTGTCTGAAAAAGTGAAAGGTAAGCCAAGGGTAACTGTGACAAGCGCATCATTGAAAAACTCTTCGGTTACTTAAATATGACATAAGGTACAGACAAATGTAATAAATGTACGTTCAGAAGTTATACCAAAACTGAGACAAGTAAGGCAACCCTGAAAAAAAAATGTTAATTTGCAGATTCGTAACCCTGAAGTTTTTAGGAGGTAGGTTGATAGGGATCAAAATCACTGAAATGTATTGCAAATCCCAAGCTTGGATTTTGAGTAGGGGCGATTTTGATGGGGTGGTCGGGAAACTGTGAACAAAACTTTTTAACAATGGCCTCTGTTAAAAGTTGGAAATTTCTGTGGCAATGTATGCAAAATGTGGGATAATGGCTTTTTGTTTAGGAAAAAAAAATAGGTCCGTTTCCGGTCTCCCTACCTACCCACTTTTTTGTCCCTGACCCTATACTTTTATTGGAGATAATTTTCCTTCTTTCCGTTTTTGTAGAGCCCGCTTGCAGATGCGAAGACATAGTTGTCCAAATGGCTGTTCCGCGTGCGTCCATGCATGCGTCCGTCCGTCCGTCCGGATTTGTTTGTCTGGACCATAACTTTGACATGCACGAAGCAATCTTGTTATACGCTGGAAGGGACGTATTATGTTATGACGCTGGTGTCCGTCTGTCCGTCCGTCCGTCTGTTCGTTAGCAATTTCGTGTCCGCTCTGTAACTCTTTAACCCTTTGAAGGATTTCAAGGAAACTTGACACAAATGTTCAACACACCGAGACGATGTGCAGAGCGCATGTTTTGGATGTCTCACTTCAAGGTCAAGGTCACACTTAGGAGTCAAAGGTCATATCAGTTTGTTTTGTGTCCGCTCTGTAACTCTTGAACCCCTTGAAGGATTTCAAGGAAACTTGACACAAATGTTCACCACACCAAGACGAAGTGCAGAGCGCATGTTCCGGACGACTCACTTCAAAGTCAAGGTCACACTTAGGCGTCAAATGTCATATTAGTTTGTTTTGTGTCCGCTCTGCAACTCTTGAACTGCTGGAAGGATTTCAAAGAAAATTGGCAGAAATGTTCACCACACTAAGACAATGTGCAGAGCGCATGTTCCGGTTGACTCGCTTCTAGGTCAAGGTCACACTTAAGGGTCAAAGGTCATATATGACTTTGCTTTGTGTATATTGCTGTGCATTGCAGTGCTTTTTTTATTTGGCAGATCTCTTTTTGGTACTTACAATATATATTTTTTTTAATTACTTTCCTTTTGTGTTACTATAAATAGCTTATTTTGAAACTCGTTTATTATTGGCCGTAAGTAAAAGCTGAGACCACTTTTCTTTGGTACCACATGGATGGTACTTCCATTTTTTAGGTCTATTTTACATACCTGTACCTGATAAGGATTTTTTGTAGACTTTGAATATTTTTTTTTGTGGACTTAGATTAGTTTTTGGAAGTTTTTATTTTGTTGTTCCAGTCCTTTGGGCTACAACAGTCAAGTTCTTAAAATTTTGCTCCCATCCTATGATGTAAGCCTTCGGGTGTATATTGCCCCGCTTGGCGGTGCTCTTGTTTATATTTGGCATGAATGTTAACCTCAGTGAGACGGAGTGTACCCAGGTTCCTATCTCAAAGGTCAAGGTAACACTTGTGGGTCAAAGGACGGGTTCGACATGTTGCCCATGGGCATCTAGTTTATAAAACATTTCCGTTTCATTTTAAACCTATCACGTTGTTTCGGGGAAATACGCGATTCTGATTGGTTGGCAGTTATATCAAAGATGGCAGTGCAAGTGTTGCCAGCTTCATCAGTTTTGGGGCTTCGATTTAAAGCTTGTTTGCATTATGAAACGGCCAAAAATTTATTTACAATGGTTCCAGATCACAAATTAGTTGATGACATATTTCACCAGTACCATGATTTACCTGGCTGCTCTACATCGTCGGAGAATTTCAAGGCCTCAAAAAAAAAAAAAATACGATTCCTACCAACCTACCCTCTATTTTTTGACAGGAGACTAGAAACGGACCTATTTTTTTTTTGGCCTTAGGTCCATAGTTCATCTTGCCAGAGCTTCACTTTGTCAAATGCAGCGAAAAGTTAGAAAAAATGTATTGAACACTTGAAGTTTTGGTTTTTATTGGCCTTTATGACCAACGATTGCATACTGTAAAATGAGAAATTTTCACGAGGGATTAATTTTCGCTATGTTGTAGGTACATCGGTCTCACAAATTTTGATCCTCGTTGATGTATCGCCAATTTTTGAAATAACTGTATAAACACCGATTGTGTGTGTCTCCGCAAATATTTGTCCTCGCGAAATAGTTCTGAAACATGTTTTCGCGAAATTTGTGCCTCTTGAACATATATGATTTTACAGTCAATATTGCAGCTGATCAGGATCTACATTGTTCGCGACATTGACCTAACCAGCTGATTTAGGGGCACACAGTGCCTTATCAGCAGACTTGTTTGCATGCTGGCTGAATATGGGATATTTAAAATTTTGAACTTTATTTGTCTTTGTGACCACTGAATACTCAAATCACTTGAAATCACATAACCATCCCAGCTGATCAGGATCAGCAGTATTTACTGGGCTGATGCTAAGGCCATACCGACTGATTTAGGTGCTAACATTGCAGACCCTGATCAGCAGGAGTGTTTGCATGAACTGGGTTTACTCTGATCACCATGATCCAGTTCAAAAGCCTTATGGGTTAACAATGTCAAGTAGAAAACTGAATTCTGTTGGGAGAGTAAATGGCATGCAAAATCCACGCTGCATCAAGGCAGTAGATTCATTACTGTTATCAACTATATTATGGAAGACATCTGCATTTAATGAAAACTGATGATATGGAAACATGTTTATTTTAATGTATTTGGTTATATGGAATCATTTCATCCACATGTGACTGTTAATTCTGATTTAAGCGGGAACAATCGTTGACCCTCATTTTTTGTCAGAATGTGCTTTTTATTTCATGCCAAATGTACAGGTGTGGGGAGGAGGGTGGTGTGTGCAACATCTCATATTTATTTAAATAGAAAAGTTTGGGCATTTTATTTTTCAAATTTGTATATACTGTATCATATTAAGCTGTAATTGACACGTCAGTTTTTCAAGATAGCACTTTATATTATTTAGAAATTAACATTCAGAATTGAAAGTACTGAATCTACTTAAAAACACAAATTTGCCAAAGGTTTGTCTTAATGTTACTCTAACATTCATGGTAACCCCATCATTTTCCTTAAGTTTTTATTCATATTTCAGTCACATTACTATGTCAAAATATTTTTAAAATCTGAATAGTGGAATTTTTTATTTAAACGTTTTTGGTAGATTTCCCATGCAAATATAGAGGGTGGGGTACTTATGTCCATGTGTAAAAATCATAATAAATTGTATGTCGCAGATATGCCTAATTAACACTAATATTATGATGAATTTATAGTAACATGATTGAATTGAAAGCCATATATGAAGGGTATTTTATGTCTGTATTGACCCATTATTTTGTCGTTTTTACATAATTTCAGAAAATGCTAATACAGTGAGTGAAGAAAATTAAAGGTTCTGTAAAATAAAAACGAATGTGACCTATACTTTTGTTGCTTTTATATGTCTAAAATATCGATGTTTTTCAAGTCTGCAAAGTATGAAAGAAAATCTTAATTTTAGAACTGGTGTAGAACAAACATGACCATACATCCTTTAAAAGTCCTTTTATTTTCAAGAGTATTGAAAATATAACCTTTTGGTCGAAAATTATAATTTTATGGAAAATCTGACCTGGTGACATATATTTTTCTGTGCACCATTCGATTTGTCATTAAATTTGCAGTTAGGAATGATGTTTACAGAGGAATTAAATGAAGAGTTTTTTTTTCACAGATATTTTAATCAGAATTTTAGGCAATTTCCCATTACTTCCAATGCTAATGCTGAAAATAACGGTCATGTTTTAAAACATAATTTCTTGCAAATATTAAACTGGTAAGGGTACCTTTACTTTGCATCAATAATATTGTCGTTGAATTGCCTACAGAATAACAAAAACATAGTAAAAATTAAATGAAGGGAAAATATTGTAGCTTACGCCTTTAAATAATAATAAAGTAAATAAAACCACAGTTTTGTTATCTCAAAAAACCCTACTATTAAAAAGAAATGAGGAAAAAACGCTCTCCAGTAAAAATTCAAAAAATACCAATAGCAGGTTCTGGCACTTACCCCTCGATATATATATCATTTATTTTTTATTTGCCTTACTTTACTTTATCTATTTGTTTATTATAAATATTGTTGCATCTTCAAAAACCACCTAATGCATGTTTGTTAAAGTAACAATTCTTTATTCAAATGTCACGCATTATTTCGTTAGTTAGACTAACGTATATTCAGGCAGTTAAATTTAGAAATAATACAATGACGTAATGTAATGACAAATATACGGGAAAACGTCGCAACAAAGACTTTGCAGGAAACTTTACGAAAATAATATAAAATGCATCTCAAGAATATCACTGTGTACATGCATAAAACTTTTGAAGCAGGCAGAAAAAGATACAATACAATTTAAAAGGGATATAATAAAACTTGTAAAAACACATTGCTGCTCGATATTTAAGTTCAGGAATAACACTTTTGATGAATTACGTTTCCCTTTATTTTTGTTATGACGTACTGTCGATGTATTATTGTAACTCTTGTTTATATTATATTTCTGCACAAAAGTTTTACTGAATTTACTGACTATATATGAGAGTAAAAGAGAGGGGGAAAGGATGTAGTATATATAGTGTCAAAATATAACGTGCATAGAAGTAATCATTCTACAATTTCAAAATACTCACTTATTAATTTTGTTTTTCCTTGTATTGCATAGTGAGCATCTTCAATACCACATAGAACACTTACATTAAAGTAAAATTGAATTGGGGATCGTGATAAAGTATACCTATCTCCATGTAGTAAAAACGTTAGGAAAATGCATTTTGTGACATTTTGGTGAAATAATTGCAGCTATAGATTGCTAGCTTTTTGAATAGTCATATTACCAAGTTTCGTGTATTTTGCGCTATTTATATCATTTTCATATAATAAAAATCTTGTTCTTGTCGATTATGTTTATGCAACAGGAGTTCTAAGTCCATGGAGTTATGCAACAAGGGTTCTAGGTCCATGGAGTTAGGACCTTTGTTGCATTTAAACAATGATTTGCGCATCACTTTTGCCTAAATATATCAAAGAAATATATCAATTTCACACACCTGCTGACTTTAAGAGTTAATGATATAGGCTTTTTACATTAAATTTGTGTTCATTTTATTATCCGGAACAGCCATCAAAGTCCTGATATCCATGATGTCAACTCATTTTGGCGTTAGTCCCAATGTTGCATACGTGAAATACCTTTTTTTCTACTCTTAAATAGAAGAATACGCTGTTGGTGGCAGGTAATCAGGTGCGGGATATTCTCTTTCATGCCACAGATGCCCTATCTCCATTTTGACCAAAATGGAGATAGATACCTTCTTGCACGGACCCCTTCAATTTCTCTTTCAAATTCCATCAAGGTATTTTATGTCTCAGTCCTAAATACTTATTATCCAGCTCATTCACGGAAAACATGCAATTAAAGTAGCATTCTATTTTAAGATGCTTCAGGTAATTTTATCCTTTTGTCCTAAAGAGTTAGTATAATATATATATATATATATATAAATCAAATAAATAAAATGACTTTAAATGCCTTTCCAACGGTATTTAATTATAAAAATACAAACTAGTTTCGCCTATCGGCTCATCAGTGTACATACAATGTAACGTGACGTCACATTGTATGTACACTGATGAGCCGATAGGCGAAACTAGTTTGTATTTTTATAATTAAATACTGTTGGAAAGGCATGTGAAGTCATTTTATTTATTTGATTTATAGACTTCCATCTTGTGCCGAGTCTTTTCATTGTCAAGTTTATATATATATATATATATATATATATATATATATATGCATTGAGGAGACATTAAATGTAAATATATAGCTTACGGAAACCAGTGGATTAAGAAGAGCAAACAGAAACAGCAAACAGGTTAGGATCGGAATAGCTTCCATTATGGACCATTTCAAAAAAGGAAAGAGAAGGCCACCAGAGCTATATCGGTAACTTTACTGCTTTTGATCAAAGTTAAATGTCGGAAAAGACTACACCCATGGATATATGACATGATTTGATAAAACTTTCAGGTTTCCAACTCCGATGTCTTCATTTTCTTTGTGTTTCTTGTACTTGAAACATTAATATGTTCAGATTTGCTCCAAGTTGACTGTGTTTTGGAACTGATATTTTAATTGCATCATATAGATGGAAAAGAAACGGAATTTATTTAGCACCTTTGCACCAGGAACCAATCATTTATGTTAGAATAACATGCTAAAAACTGTCGGTCTGGAACGAAATTTTAAATTAAGCACGAACAGAAATAGTTTTTATCGTCGGGTCTCTTTCGCTAAATCTAAAAGACACGTACGATAATACCGGTCTCTTGGACCGACACAAAATTTGGAATCGGTCCCACTGTTGGACATAAAAGATTGAAATTGGATGTGAAAAAATATATTTTGTTTATTATTTCAAGTAGATCTACATAAAAGGTCTGAACAATCTTTTATTTCATCTTATTGATGATTTTTCTTTCTTTTTTCAAAAACAAAAATATAATAAAATAAAACAAACATGCATCCATACAATTAGATATTGATCATATGAATTTATGAATTATGTCATTGGTGACATGAACGATCATAAACTTGAAAGAGATAAGGTGTTAACGTATTAAGTGGTTGTAGGTTCAAGTAACTGATGTGGCAAAAGGAATTGGTGATAACAAATGGAATGACACTGTATTTTATAGTTGTGTATATTGTTCCCTTATTGGAGAGCTTTACATTTGTACATGTAAAAAAAGAAACAAGAAAATCAATTGAATAGTGTTATAGACAGGGCATAAATCATATAATAAGATACAAAACATTTTGACAAACATATGCAAATGCTTTCAGAAAATGACAGCTCAAAGAGATACAAGAAAAATAGTGCCAACGCAGAATACTAAAAGGAAAAACAAAGGTAGCAAAGCAAACGAAATTGTACATATATTTAGAAGTAAAGAAAGGAAGAAAGAAAAAAAGAGAGAAAAGGAAGAAAGAATAAAATGAAAGAGAAATACAAATAGAGTTGGATAGTCAGGAAGGGAAAATAGCGCGGGGAAGGAGGAAGACAGGAAGAGACACGGAAAGAGATAGAGAGAGGGAATGATAGAAAGGAAGAGATTAAGAAAGAAATAACAATAGATAGAGATAACTACTCAATTGATAATCTGAAGATTGTCTTACACCGAAAGCAAAATTCAAGACTAGTACGTTATGTTCAGATGGATAGTAAATGGGTAAATATAAACACTGTAGTCGTATTCGTACCTAAAAACGCATGCAAGTAGGTAAATTGAAATGCGCGCGCATACAAAGCTCACGCGTGTACATTTTTGCGTTCTCACTCGTGTAAGTATAATGTGTGAATGTAAGAGTGACTGTTCCCGTATGCGCGAGTGTAGGAAATGGGTACTGTGATGTGTAATGTGTGTGTATGTAGTTGTTTGCGTGTGCAAATGTGCGTGCCTGTTTGTGCAAGTGCGCGTACGTATGTGCGTGCTTGTTTGAGTGTGCTCATGTGTGTAGTTTTTCTTGTCTGTGCCCGCACGTAAAATATTTTGTTATTGTTTGCGTATAGATGTGTGCATTTTAATGCGATACTTGTCCTGATTCCAGATGGTTGGTACAACATCGTCCCATTCACGGTTGAATATGCATTTGTCTCTGCATTTATATGATCTATAGTTATACATTCGGTGACTACTCGTAGTGTACTTTCGTATGCTCTAAAGGTCAGAACTAAATAGTGGAAAATGCAAAGGTACATGCATATCGTTTCTAATTTTATCTGATACACCCCTCAAACATAGCGGCCTGGAAGAAGTCATGTCAAAGAAAAACTTAAAGGTTACTGGTTAAAGATCTTTTCTTGGTGTCTGCTCCATATTGTCCAAGAAGATTTTAATAAATCTAACATCAATTGTTTACCTCATCACGATAACATGCAGAACACATAAATTGGGTCAGTATGCCCGAAGGCAAGGACACACAGAGGCCAAAGATCGAATAGCATAAATTGTCTACTCCATATCTTCAAAACAACAAGAATGAATTTCTTGAAATAAGAATAGTTTGTAAACCTCCTCCAGATAAGATGCAATGTGCACAACCCAATTTGATCCAAGTCAAGGTCACTTTTAGAGGTCAAAGGCCAAACAGATGAATTTTTTCCACACTATATCTTCTTCAATGTTGAAAGGATTTTGATGAAGCTGGCATTAGTTATTAACCTTATCAAGTTGACATGCAGAGAGCACAACAAAGGTTGATATGAACAATGTCAAGGCCTAACTTGAAGGTCAAGGTCTTGATCACAACATTTTAATGGTATCAATGATTTCTCTGGGGGTATCGAGGTCAGAACAATTTCAAGACACTTGTATAGTGGCAATTATGTTTGAGATATTCTTTCTGACATAGAGAGCTGTTACAACAATTTCAGTTATTTGATTTTTTCATTTCTCATAGTAATATTTGAATGGTAAAAGTATGACATTGTTGAAATGGTTATCATAGTTGCAGTTTAGCCATAAATGGTAAATACCTAACTATGAAAACCTGCACAAATTATGAAAATACTAGTCTAATGACCAGGCTCTCAAAAATATTGAGTGTAAACTGTATCAGTACGAAGCTAATAATCAAGTCCTCACGAAGAATATGTATCTTTGTAATATTTGTTTCAAAACTTTCTAACAATTCTTTGCGTTTTCTTCTTAGTACGTATTGAGATGGGAGAAGAAATGGAAACAGAAACAATTTCAGAACAAATGGATAGTGAAAGAAATGATGTTGTTGCTTTGATTAATACCATTGATAACAAAACAAGTACTGACGCAATAACTTCTATGAACACAGCTGGGAACAAGACACAACAAACACAAGTAATAGGAAGCCGTGGTCAAACATAGATAAGGAAGCCATCAGGTATCAATTTGATCAATGTGTCGCTTTAGATAAATAACCAGGGAAGAAAAAAATAGAAACTGCAAAAAGAAAGGGGCCAGTCTTCATATCAAGTTTTATGTCAAAAAAAGACATTCAGCGGGTTTGAATGCATATTAAATAAAAAAAAACTGTGACTGAATTGTTCCTACCAAGAACCATAACACACTTGTACATTATTTAATACAGTATGCCCCTTCTTTGAATGTATTTATTGTCTTTGTGAAAACTTCCATTTTTGTCAATTTCTGAAGGACTGATTTCACCAAACGGAAAGTGACTACACATTGTAACTTGTGAAGTAGTACAAAATGTAGTTCCATGCTGTTGTTGAAATCTGGTATAATGAGTCATATCTAGAGGTAGCAATTATATTTTTGGTTTAGTTTTAATACTTAGTGCAATGAGAAAAGATCTTGACAATTTCATTTTAAATTTCGAGGTTTTAGTTTTATTCATTGAGAAAATCTCTACATACGTGTAATTGCTAAACAGCTAATTTCATCGGAGCATTTTTAGAACAGCTTATTTTTTTATATGTAATATGAAATTTCAATATCTTTTTTATTTTTGATCAGGTTACATGTTATACTTAATGACGATATTTGCTTTTAATATCTTTGAAATACTCTAAGGACTGAAAATGAGACCTCAAGATTTCATTGTTTTCATAAAATTAAGTAGAAACTGAATTGGTATAATGTAATGTTTTATGGTGTGTCGTTATAATTACCAGTCTGTGAAAATTACTAAGTAATGTCAGGATTGTATTACTATAAACAGTGATATTATGCTACGGCATTGACTTGTGTTTTTTAAGGAATGTAGATATAGACTGAGAATGTGCGTTTTTACACGTGTTGTGCATAACATCATGTGTATATTGCTAGGATACATGATACATTGCACTGATTTTAATCATTATATTGAGTTATGCTCCAGGGATTTGTGATTGTGCACAGTAATAGAAGAGATATAACTATCTACTTTGCAAAAATAGCAGTTCTGTATTATATGATATTTCAAAGTTATATTTTATAGAGCCATGAATCTGAACGCAAATGTTGATAAATATGTGAAGTTGTACTATTGAGGTAACGTTTGTAATGGACACAGAAAGAGCCGAGTTACTTCCAGTGACTGGAAAGAATGGTAAATTACATAATTGTAGGAAAAAGTACTACACTTTTATATTATATTAGCGATAATGAAATGCATTCAAAAAATGCGTTTTTTTTTTAATATTTTTTAGTTTAGCTTCATGAAAATGTAGCAATGCTGTACACAATTGCCACAGTTCTGAATTTATGGGTTTTAGTCATGCATTGATCATAATTTATGTTGCCAGTACTGGCTTTTCCAGGAAAAGTGTTTGAGAGTGACTCAATAAGTTCACTCTTTGTATGTAGTAATAATATTCGGATCAACTAGACAAGAATGATGTCCTAGTTTTGATTTAGACTGTGGTTACCGTAATAATCTTACAATTTAATAACTCTCGGGACACATTGACACATACTGTCATAAACGTTCATGGGACACTATTTTTTTTGCGGTTTAGTCAGTTCACGAAATTCAATCTTGACGAACAAGTAAAATTCTTATTCATCTTTTCGAAAGTAGAAATCAAAAAAAATCCTTTTCCAACAAAAAAGCTGTTTAAGCCACAACCAAGATATATCCTGCCTATGAAATAAAATGGTTCCACAGTAGATTGCAACAACTTTATGTTGCTTAAACTTTGTTCAGGAAAAGCTGTTAGTATAGGTAGATGGTCTGCAATCCATGTCGTTATTAGTTTAATTTCAATGTATTTGAAACTGCTGATCAGAGTTACACCAAACTTGGTCTGTAACTTCATGGCAAAGTCTTCTCACAAGTTTTTTTTTTAATATGAATGGTCTCCGTCCGTAACACTTTCATGTTCTCTCCATTTCTCTTAAACCCCTTGAAGGATTGTCATGAAACTTTGGTCAAATGATTATGTCATCAAGTTGATGTGCAGAACTCATGAGTTGGTTCAAGGTCAAGGTCACTACTCAGGGTCAAAAGTTTTAGCCTTCCATTTTGTGTTCGTTCTGTATCTCCTAAGCCTCCTGAAGGAATTTTATAAAACTTAGGTAAAATGATCAACTTATCAAGAGGTTGTTGAGAGCTCATGAGTCAGCCACGCCGGCTCAAGGTCAATGTCACAACTGCGGGTTAAAAGTTTCAGCCTTCCATTTTGTGATCTTCTAAACCGCTTGAAGGATTTTCATGAAACTCGGGTCAAATGATCCCTTTATCAAGACAATACGGCAAATTTATGAGTCAGCTCTGTTGACTCAAGGGCAAGGTTACAACTCAGATTCAAAGGTTTGAGCCTTCCATTTTGTGTCTGCTCTGTATCTCCTAATCTCCTTGAAGGATTAATATGAAATCTGGGTCAAATAATTACCTAATCAAGATGTTTTGCCGAACTCATGAGTCAGCAGTGTCGGCTCAAGGTCAAGTTTACAAAGGTTTGATCCTTCCATTTTGTGTCCACCCTATCTCCTAAACCCCTTGAAGAATTTCCATTAAACTTGTAACAAATTATCACCTCATCAAGAACTCATAATTTAGATATGTCATAAGAAGGTCAAAGTCATAACTCAAGATCAAATGTTGGAGCTCTGTATAACCTAACCCCGTGAAGGATTTTTATGAAACTGGTCAAATGATAACCTTATCAAGATGATGTGCAGAATTCAGGAGAAAGTGATGTAAGTTCAAGTTCAAGGTCACAGCTCAATGTCAAGGGTTTCACTATCAATACGAGTGGCGTGGGAATCAACTGTCTTTCAGACTGTCTTGTTTTAAAGGTGGGAAGTAGAAAATAAATCATTTTTTTCCTTCCTGCAGGAAGGTATTTGTTTTGGAAAAGTTAGGCTGTATTTTAGAGCATATTTAGAATTTAGATCCGTTTGTTTGTGAACCCACTTACTCTACAATAGTTAGTGATGAACAGAAAGAGAGGTGTTGTACCATTTGTAATGTTTTTGGAAATGTTTTGCCAATATCAAAACAGCTGAGATTTTTCAGCTCTTACAGTTAGTTCCAATCACATAAACTGTGCACCACGCATACTGAAAAAGTTATAAAGCCTGTCAGCGCTTAATTTTTTATCCTTTTACTTATAATGTGACAGTAGCTATCTAAGTCCTCACATTGTGTGTCTGATTCCTTGGACATCACATCGAGCACCCATCAATTATGATGTAAAAACATTCCTAGCAGTCATTTTCCTTTTCCTAGCTTCTATTGCTACTGCTATTTCCTGGTACTGCGTCTGCAGCTAACTCATGCTGTTAGCTCATGCTAGCTCCTATTGCAAGCTATTTCTGCAGCCAGCTCCTGATGCTGCTGTTAGCTAATGCTGCTGCTACTATAGCTTATTCTACTACTAATAATAAAAGTCAAAATTTCAGAATGTGAAAAAAACACATTGAAAACTAACTCAAGGTCTTTTTAATTTTTATTAAGAAAAATATTAAGGAACAAGAGAAATGTTGTTTAATATTGACAGAAAAACAAATTAAAAAGGATCAATCATTACTCATCCATTCTTTTACAGGCACTCAAAACTAAAAAGGTTAAATTAATTATACCCGCAACATACCTGTAAACAAATTAACACATGAACACTTACAAAATATAAAAAGGGTTGTACTTATCAACTGAACAACCAAGGATTATGTCCAGTGTTTACATCGGTCAGGTAAACTGATAAATTATTATTGTTGGATTTTGGGTCGTGATAGACCAGTGTTATGTGCACCAGGTTTTGCTACAAAGTCTTATTAGAGTAACCGGTAAACAGAAATCTTGCGTGAGAAAGTTCTAGCAACAGCACGACTTGTCACATGTCACAATGATGTAAGATATTCTACTTTTTGTGTTATGTTGGGGTTAACGTCGCACCTACACAATTTAAGGTCATATGGCGACATTCTAGCTTTGATGGTGGAGGTAGACCTCCGTACATTGTTTCTTCACGAGCGGGCAACTGGATAGAACCACAAACCTTTTGTAAGCCAGCTGGATGGCTTCCTCAAATGAAGAATTCAACGCCCAGAGCAAGGCCCGAACCCACATCGAAGAGGGGCAGGTGATTTGAAGATAGCTACCTACAGAGGCCCTGATATTTTACTTTTTCAAAAGCATCTGCTTTTTATATACCCTATAGGACTTTCGTTACAACGCCAGTGTCCGTCCGTCCGTCCGTTAGCAATTTCGTGTCCGCTCTTACTCTTGAACCCATTTAAGGAATTCAATGACACTTGACAAATGTTCACTACATCACGTCGGCCTTCAGAACACCCGAAGATAGGTCAACGCCACTGGGTTAGAGGTCTTATGAGTTTGTTTTGTGTCCGGTCTTGACGTGCTTGAAGGATTTTAAAGAAATATGGCACGAATGTTCACCATATTGATGCTACACTTTCTGTAAGTCCTTACCATGTCAGAGTTAATAGAGGTTGTGCAAAATGATTTATACAAATGAAGATACACTTTAGGTCCTTACAATGTCAGTGTTTATAGACGCTAGTTTCTGATACTGCTGCCGACTCCTGTTGCTGAAAATAAAATATATTGAAGTTGCATTTTTTTTGTTATTCTTATTTAGCTTTTCTTATAAAAATGTAACAGTGCTGTACACTGTTGACAGTTGTGCTGTGTTCATAATTAATCACATTGAATAATGCCAGTACTGACTTTACAGAAAAAATCACCACGCATATTTTAAAGCTTATAAGCCTTGCAACTTATAATGTGACAGTAGATATCTGAGTCCTCACAATAATGTGTGTCTTATTCCCAGGTCGGCTTACCAGCACCTCGAGGACCCATTAGTTATGATGATACAACATTTCAACATAACATTTGCCCGAGGACCCATCGGTTATGATGAAAGAGCGCGACTATAAAGCAAGAGCTGGTGCTTATAGCTCCTTGTAATGCTGCTGCTAGCTTCTGCTCATTATAGACTTTTAGCATCATCGACCTGACCGAAAATCTATAGATTTTTCTATATAAACAAAGAAAGATAAAATTACTTAAATAGAAAAAGGCCCGTTTCGAAATGCAGCACTGCAGAATGCACTTTACAGTGTTAATCTATGGTATCAAAATAACTCCATATCATTCAATGCCAAAAGATCATTGGTTATGCCCGATTGTCCGAAAACGGATACAATTCAAGTGCCGGTAACATCCTGCACCATGGCAGTGCACCCATTGACTACTTCGTTCTAAAAAGACTTCTGGTTTACAAGTTGACAGACATTTAATATTTGAAAGATTGTAATGTTAATGGTCTAAAAATGTAATTCAAAACGTTATCTCTTCAAAATAATAAAATACGTCTTAGATATTCTTATTATAAAACTGTTTTAATGCATATATTATCTCATTTAGATAATTGCAGTTTTATTTATGGAAACTGTACATAAATAAGAACAGGCTGATTCCATTCTCATATTTCTGAAGAGGGCGGACAGGATTATCCTTGACACAAAATTTAATGCACTGTCTGAGGTACTGTTTATTAAACTAAAATTCCCAGGGCGAGTCAAATACAAACAGCCAATTATGGTTTAAAAGTCTGTCAACAATATATGCCCACAAATGCCAACAAGGTGAATTTACTCACAGCAATACTTAACTTGTATCCTCCTAAACCAAGATTATATGTTTTTACAAAAAAAAAAAATTGATTACCCAGGAGCAAAAAGCTTGAATACACTGCCAAATGATGTCCGTCGGGCAGAAAGTTTTGCAAGCTTTAAAAGTAAATACATAAGTCATTCGAGAATGTTTTCTATAGGTCAAAGTTCATAAACAATAACATAAATTTTTTGAAAGTAATTATTCCAAATTTTGTCTATGATGACTTTATCATGTTGTTGTTTTGTACAGTCATCGACATTGTGAGATGTTATTTTTAAATATTTTCCTTTTTTTAAAAAAAAAAGGCATGAAGCATCTCTTCATCTATAACAAGCTTGCTTCTGGTCTCTCTTTAGTAAGATTGTTTACACGTAAATACCATTTGATTGTCATTTTCAACCTCCGTTTTGTTTCGTTTTGTATCCTCGTTAATATGTATTTTGTATATAGCTCACAGGTAGGACTGGGCTAGACCTAAATGTGTCGCCACTATACAGTCTTTATTATTATCATAATTGTTATTATAAACAATAAACAAGTATGGTACAAAGGCACTGTAAATAAAAATGTAGCATATGAATCACAGGCGGCATGTATAGAATGTCCCGTGCCCGTACAATATAGCCACCAAGCAAAACTGTCACCACAGGAATTACCAACAGATTAGTCAGACAGTAAAAGGAAAAAATACGAAAATATGTAATTTTTAATGTTAATTACGAAACACAACGAAACGAATTTTTAACCAGCATAAAATACATGCGTTTCGTGCATCGTGTTGTTGTGCTATCTAATCGTGCAGTCATATCGTGTTGTGCTGTCGAATAATATTGCCGTTCTGTCGACCTTACCACTGCATGGTACGACAGTGCGAGAGTACGAACACACTTCCTGAATACTATAGGATTTCGTGTTTGGCAAGATCAAATGATTGTTTCTAAGTTAATAAGTACAGTGTATATACGAGGGCTGTTCAAAAATAACGTAGACCTTTGCTGTCATGTGTTGCTTATTGTGTAAATAATAATGTGAAATATATCGTTGTAATTCGGAATCTTTTCGTAATTTGGTTATATATTTGTTTAGCATTTTTGCTGACAGGCGAAGCGCATCGAACGTTTTTATTACGATAGCTACGCATAACCGGCGCAGTCGCTTTTTGATCTGTCGCGATTTGAATTCGATCGCTTATGTTCGCACTACTAGTACACTTGTTTGCCCAAAAATACGTAAAAGTGCAACAACATGTCAGGGCGACATGTACCTAGAGTATGGCGTCATTCCGACGTGGGAGGCAGAAGAAAACAACGTTTGAACTAAGTGAGCATTACTGTTTATAATGCATGTAATGTCGTCATCGACTATAATGGATGACAAGACAGTTGCTTAGTTATGGCGAACAGCAACTGAAAACCATAATTTAATGAAGCAGACGCCACAACAATGTACATTCATCTCTGTCTTTATCTTCGAGTGGTACGAACGATTCTCAAATGGTCCAAAATTGCTAAAGACAGCGGAGATGGAGGGAAAAAACGGAAAATCTGAAAATGGACATTAACGTCAATGTATGACGCCGTAGATAAAGACCAAGTACTCACGTTGAGTACCCTGTCCAAGATGCGTGTCATTAGTGTTCATACATTTTTAGTATTCTAACCAAACAGCTTGTTATGACTTAAGTATTGCTTATTAAAATTTATAAAATAAATGTACAAATATGAATTAATGCAAACTTAAAGAAAGCATCACAATGAAGGCACGACGTCGTTAACGTCTTTGAAATATGATCGCCGTGCGCCGGGTCCGTGTAAGGGACTGTTTTCAAAGAGGCGTAACTCCTGAATGCATGATCATAATCACGTCAAATTTGAAGTGCAGTTACTAGAAAGATTGCAAATCATGATGGTATATTTCTTGTTTTGCTTCATTAAAGTATATAAAAGCTAGAGAAAAAGTCTACGTTATTTTTGAAGAGCCCTCGTATGTGTATTTATTTCACTTTTAGTATTCATTAACTTGTAGTAGAACTTCAGAGGTATTTGTAGTCTAATTAATTAGTCTAAATTCAGATACGCGGAATAAGTAACCTATGCATGTTACCCACTTAAGCGAACCAGTGCAATATGCAGTTGCAGCGCTTTGTCGCTCATTTTATCGCATGTTTAGTTAGGATTTATCAAAACTATAATATTTTTCAAACATTTTCTATGAAACGGGCAAAAGTCTTTTGAAGAAAAAACAACAGTTTATATACTTCCGTTTCGTAGTACACACTAGTCTCAAGTCTTAAAATACGTTCCCAACATATAAACAAACAATTGTACATCATGGTTCTAAACTCTCGTCTCTCGTTTAAATTGTACATGTACTTTTACTATTATCAGTTGCAGATACACCTGTTACTACTTGTGAAACTTGTTTTTCTTTTTTTAAATTGCGGGAACGCATCGTTTTATATCATAAACGTTTCCATTTTTAGTTGTTGACAGCATATTATTGAAAGAAAATGTTTAATAAACATCTCTGTAATAAGATTTAATGTTCTGGAGGTTTAATTTCTGTGGAGCTGTCTACATATTATACAGTTATCGAACCTTCAATGGCAATACCATTCATATTACAGATAGTACAAATTTAAATATCAATAATATATCAACATTTCAGCTAAATCGAGTAATGCTTTGTTATCACTTCGTACGGCATCAGCACAATTTTAAAGGGCGTTTGTTTTGTTTAGAATTTCCCATTGTTTACAAGCGAGTGGATTTTAATAGGCTGGAAAATCATGATATTTTTTAGAAACAAATTTAGATTTGTCACATATCGGTAAAATGTCAATATCTAATACATCGTATCCTTATTAAATAATGCATTCGGCCTTCTAGAAAATTAGAAATAGAAGGTTACACACGGAAACCGATAATCTAACTAGGCCATTTTAGTTGAAAACTGTTTTACTGTTTATTAAATTAAATTCCATGATTTTCAGTATTAATGGACAGTGATGGTTATGTGTATTAATGCTTCTATTCTATGAATCGACCAAAAGCCAGAGAGTTGATTTATGCTGGGAAACGAAAGTAAGCAATCGTATGAAGGTTTTGTCTACGACATCGTACATGTCAGGTTATAGTAATCTTTGAAATTGCATAGACCTACTGGTATTTAAATTCATTTTAGATGAGTAAAAGATGTCGAGCCATTTTTTTTTTCGCATCTTAGACTACTTTCAAAATGCAATTTATATTAAACCGTGTTATGTTCCCACTTGCTGTTGAATACTATTTAAAGCGTTGCATGGTAGACACTTCTTAGTTCTTACAGTGTTTTCTTTATGGAATTGTTTTCGAAAGTCCTCAAAAGCATGCATGAGTTTTAGGACCTCACAAATGTACTATTACATGCATATGTGTTAAATATGCAAATGAACGTCCTCATTCTGTATTCCTCAAAAACGTATGATAATAAGAGAAGTCCTCGGAGTGTTTTCCGTCAAATCTGATAAGTGTATACTCATACTTGATACACCAGCATACACACGGAGAATAGTTAATCATGTCTTGGAAATGCGGATTACAAACGGTCCTCACCAGGGTACCCAACAAACATGTGTGCGCGTGTGCGTTTGTGTATGTGTGTTTCATTGACATTGTACGAGTACTACATTTAAGGGAAATGACTTTCCATGTTTAATTTTTATCTTTGCTCAACCTTCCTCCAACATCTGAACCTTTCATCTACTCCTTAACCTCCAACCACCGTTTACTGCATTTTGCATAATTATGTTTAATCTTTATTTGCTCTTGGATTTTTGAAGGAACACATCTACACTATTTTTCCGTTAGAGCTTCATTATGTCGTGTGCCTACTTTGCGATGTATGTCTCTTTGACTATGTTTTCTGTACTCTGTTCTTCCGGGAAATCTACCCTTACCTTTTATCTTTTTGTGTTCCTTCAATGACACATAAATTGTAGTAAGGACGTTTAGAAATTCACAAATTGTTTTAAAACTTTCAGTCAGTTAAAAATAGAATATATCATCCATAATAACAAGTTTTTGAATTACCATAGACTTAATAGCATGGACCTTGAATGTTAATGTGAAAAAAAAGGTTTTTAGTTTTGTGTCGCATATATCTCAAAATGTATTTGAACTAGGATTAGGAAAAAATGCAAGACTATCATTAAGCATGAGATATTATGTAACTGGGATTTTGTTAAAGTATTTTTCTCAGCCAGACCAAAGTGCAGGCCCTTGAACTAGTAAAACATTAGCATAAGAAAGGACCTGAAAGTTTATTTCAAAAAGTGTTAGACCTTGGATTATAAAAGAGTACATGAATATCATTCAGCATGTGAAGTTGTGTATCTTGGTTATGTTTTGTCATCTTGTCGGTCACACTAGAGTTATAGCACTTGATTTTTAAAAATATGAAATAAAAATACACGTGGGTGTCATATGTATTAATCTTAAAACAATATTTCACTTAGACTCATGAAATCAAGTAGGAATAGTATACAACATGGGAATTCGTGCATTTTTCATATATCGCCCTGTATAACTAATAAACGGTTCATGGTTTAGTCAAAATATGCATTATAGCATAAACATTTTTAACAAGTTATATCAAAACGTGTCTAAAGTAATAAAACATAAAAAGGATTGTTGGATAGCCTGTGAATTTGTGCACCTTGTGTTCTGGTTGGATTTTAATGATACAGGTTAGAGTTATGGTCTTGGACTAAGTGAAAAATACGCAATATGCTTAAAAGTTGTGCTGCATATATCTTTTGTAGTCGGAAGAACACACATCTAGTTCTTTCTGTAAAGTCATATATATCTTGATTACACTGATAACACAGATTCAATAAATATTCTTTGTGCTAAAATGAGATGTCGCAAAATTGTAACAACTCTGCCCTTACTGTTTTTGATAATCATCAAATAAAAAAAATTACAATATGGTTTTGAATTCTTAAGTTGTTTTCAACGTTTTTACCTTTCACAGCTAAGCTTTTGTAAGTAAACGTTGTTTTTAACTTTCTGCATTTCTTGGTTTCCAGTATACGTCGAATTCTGTTCATTTTTTTATTTTCTTCAGGATTAAGTGGTAAAAAGCCGACAGGCACAAAGTTCTGCTTTGTCTAAAATTCCACCATCTGCTCTATATTTTCCCGTGAACAAGCGGTGTCAATTTTATGTTCAAAGATCTTCATCACGACCCATTCCATAGATATGAATAAAACATTGAATTTATCAAATATTTCGTTCAACTTCTCTAGTGCTCTGCATTCATTACCTTCTGAAATGGAAATAAGAAACTGAAATTCTCAAATATCATACGTCATTTCTTCAACAGTTTGCATTCTTTTCAATAACTTGGTACTATAAAAAAATAAAAAAAAAGAACATTGCAGTTCACAAATACCATACCCTGATTTTTCATACCCTGCATTAGTTTCCTTCTGAAACAAAGGTAAGACATTTGAATTAAAAAAGTACCGTGTCTTGTAACTCTTTTCATTCACTACGTGATGAAATGGAATTAACATAGCACCACTGCCTATTTTTCTAAAACTTTGCTTAAATTTTATCATTTCTGCTAAAATGGTAACAAGACATATAACTGATAAGTGCCGCACACTTTTTCTCTCATAGTTTGCTTTCATTTCCCACCGGAAATAGAAATACTAAGTAAGACATTAAAATTTACAAATACAAAAGGGGCTTCCATGGCCGATGGTTAAGGTCCCTGAATTCCAATCACTTGCCCCTTACCGATGTGGCTTCGAGCCTAACGCGATGCGTTGAATTCTTCAGATGAGAAAGGCATCCATCTGGCTAATAAAGGTCGGTGGTTCTACCCAGGTGCCCGCTTGTGATGATTTTATGCACAAAGTGGTCTTCCCTCCACCATTAAAGCCGGAAATTCGCCGTATTACATAAATTGTGTCGGAACGACGTTAAACACCCCACCAAAGAAAAAACATAGCTAAAAAAACACATGTCCAAAAAAGTAGTTTGCACTCATTTCCAGCTGAAGTGTAAAAGCAGGAATTCACATGTACCTCACCCTTTTTCCCTGACAGTTTGCATTCAATGAATTAAAAAAAATGAAATTAAGACATCATAATTAAAAAGTAACGGACACTATTTTTATAACAGGAGGTTATCATTTCCTGCTGATGCATGTATTGACATATAACATTGAATTTATCTAATAACATCTTGTATTAGTTTTCTGCTGATATATACTACTTTGGATTTATTGAATATGTTGCCTGATATTATCTAGCTCTTAACACTTTATACCATCTGAAAAGAAAGAAAAACCTGATGTTATTTTTTCATAGTTAATGGTCTCACTGTTTTAAAAACAGAACTAAATAACTTGATAAACTAAACTGTACGTGTATATTCTACAATCCACTCCCACCCCCACCCTTAATTCAATTTATCCAATATCCTGCTCGTTTCTTCTAATATTTGAAACATTTCTTTTGTAACACTGAATACATATAAGCGTGCAAATTATTCTTTTCTGACGTTTCAAATACCAGAAAGAATTGTTCCTACCTATGTCTATTTTAATGACGATATATTTAGTATGGGTGTAGTTTACCAGATCGTTTAAAATAATAGTCGTAGCTGAGAAAACATTGATATCAGTCTTGGCTGGACCAGGCAACACTCTTGTAGCACCTAGGTTATTCTTGTATGGTGCATGATAATGTATCACTCGCCGATCATTTGAAACAGCGTTATTCAAAATAGTAATTGTTCTTTCCAATAGAAATTCGTAACTTTTCTATATTCTTGTTCCATGGCTCTACTGAAACCACCGTTTGTCCGACTGAAGCAGCGAGTAAACTAAAATAACCAATGTTAACACCAATATCAAAAAAAGTTATATTTCCATCTTGTTTTAGAACATTGTAAAGTGTTCGTGTTATACGCGTCTCCCATTGTCCTGCACCGTGTATTATCCCGGAAACTGTATTGTTTATCTTCACATCCTACGTACATATGGTATACGAAGCGGGGGGACTCGATTTGCTACAAAACGCTTTGTTGGCGGTTGCCTAGTTGTTGGCATCTGCGTCGATGGTGGTATTTGCAACGTTTACTTAAAATGTGTCATTACTAAGGTACCTGAAATTTACTGAAAAAGTTTAAATGACCTCCTGAATATTACTTATGATTGGGTATTTTGACTATACTTTGAAGCGTCTATTTGATCGTAAATACTTAAAGGTATAGTAGATCCAAATCATATATTTAAAAACGTAAATTATTAGTTTATATAGTTAATGTTAAAACAAAATTAAAAAGTTTATGTGTATTAACAGCACTATGCATAATGTTTTAAATAATACACACATATATACATAAACACAGTAAAATGTGTTATTTCACTAGAAATCTTGTTGTGTCTCTTTTAATCAATTATTAGTAAATGACATCTAATTATGTATGTAGTATTTTATGCGAACTTAATTTAAATACCATTGATGAGTTAAGCAAATTCAAAAACGATCAAATATTTTAATGAAAGACGGTTACTTGATATATTTAAGCTGGTTTCTACATGACTAAGATACTTTAAATTTACAAAATGCCAAGACACCACCCAAACACAAATCCATGTTATAAATTATATAACTCACAGAAACACGGTAACTTTAGTATTTTTCAATTGTAAACGGACATGAATTCAAACTTGTCAACAGTGTTGTAAATATGAAGTGAGAAAAAAACAGGCAAAGGCAACGATAGGAATATCAACCTACAAGAAAGCGTGTCTCTACTGTATGGTCAATAATAATAATGATAGTAATAAAATCCAGGAAACTTAAACGGTTTATCACTCTCTGTTTATACCATATTCCAGAGGTACAGCTCAGTGCAAATACATCTTATTTAGTTAAATGAATCCGTTACATACTAAAATCCTGGTTAAAGCTTAACACGCAATCGTAAAACTAAAGCAAATATTGACTTGAAACGTTACCTGTATCTTCCGGGTTATAAAACTAGTTAACACAATCAAGACCCATAACACTGACCTGCATTTTGGCCACATTAGGCTCCCTTTTGGACTTAGAAAATCTTGGTTAAAGTTCTGCGTGCAAAAACATAGACCTATTACTAAATTGCATATATATATATCTGATTTTTTTCTTTATCTAGATCAATAATTTATTACCAGCCTCACTGGCTCAAGTCCTATAACTCTAACATGTAGTTTGGGCAAATTATGTCCCAATTTGGACTAAGAAAACTTTGGTTAAAGTTTAGTGTGCGAGTTACAATCTGCAGAACAAAAGCAGATATTAAATTAAAAACTTCACATGTGCCTCGGAGATTTAAATATTGCTGATCGTATCAAGTCCCATAACTCTGACATACATTTATGTCAAATAATGTCCCCGTTTGAACTTGAATCTCCTGGTTAAAGTTTTGCATGTAAACTGTTGCAAATACTGAATCAAAATATTATAGATATTTTACATTTAGGGTAATATCTTCATCCTTCTGAGACAATAATTCGAAAATCGAGCATTGGCTGTCTCACGAAAAACTCTTGTTATATATAACATTTGTTACTTTATAAATACAATTGATTACTGAGAAATCATTACATTTCGTAGGCATGAAATTTCGTGGTTGTGGACATAAAATGAATGGGAACTTTACTTACTTTTTCGTTGGGATTAAACTTCATGGGTTGACTCAACCCCGAAATCCATGAAAATTAGTCCCCAACGAATATGAATGATTTCACAGTATTACCTGTAAGAATGTTAGCAAGTAATTACGATTTCTGTTACTACGGTCCATTGAATAATCTGAAGTTGGGAAGGATCGAAGCAGTGTATCAGAAGTATTGTAGTAAAATCTCACTAGAAATAATTTTATTTCACTTTGAACACAGTCAAAGATATGTACGTTATAGTAGGCAAGATTGATATTTGTACATTTTTACAAGAAGGACTAAAATAATTGTCATCCGTAAACATCGTCGCTAAATTATTGCTGTAGTGTTCATTCAATAAAGTTATTACAACCTTACACTGAAACAAACAAACGCTTGAAATATCATCTTTAAAATTTGCTATAATAATGTAAAAGTATTAAGCGACATCTTTAGCATGTACGCTGAATGCATAAAAAAAGTATTAACGGAAGTAAGACAAAAAAAAACATGATGTTACTTACTTATCGTATTCTCATAAACTATTCTTTTCTATATATTTAACCTTTTATAGAAGATACTAAGTTAGTACGAAACTATATAAAACATCAAGATATCCTTGGTAGACCTAAATGACTCGCATAATCAGTTCAAACTGGCATAACTAAATAGAAAGATACTGGATGAAATTGGACGGTCAATGTAAATTAAACATGATTTGGTAGACTAAAGCTATTGAAACTTATTGTCTGTGTACCATTCTTGTTTACACGTCATTTTATATCCGAAAGCCCTACGTATACGGTACACATGTGTACATTGCTCATCATGTACATTTTATCTAAATCTTGTCTAAACGCACCCTTTGGTTTTATAACCACAGTGTCATATGAAAAATTAGATATGACTTCAAATATATTCCTCCACCTTGTAAACATACTTAGCAGAATTTAAAATATATTTTTCTCTCTAAATTAAAGGGGTATGCATTAAACATTGTGCATGTACTATAGCACGGTGGTCGCCTGAAATGTTGTTGAAGCCGTTGAGTCATCACATGTGTCTTAATTTTGTATTGGCTTGCTAGGTTCAACCACTAATAATACTGCTGGTGGCATGCTAGTAGTGGCTTGTTAACATAATTTTATAGTGAACATTATTCCGTCTGAAATAATTGATACTGTTTTTGTGTTTACTTCTTAGATTCATTATGTGCTTTTTGAGAAATTTGAATCATAAAAGCAAAAGTTGTATATATTGTGACATTTTATACATGTGCATTTTACCTACAGCAATGATTAGTGAGTACGTATCAATACGGATTAAATATGAAAGATCAACTTTATACAATATTGGAAAATCAGTAACTGCCCATGGTAGTCGACTTAATCCTATTGTCATAGAACAAACCAAGCAATTACGTATTCAAAACTACAAAAGAGGAAAAGGAGGTGGTCAAAATCGCGTGAGAAGAACATGGGATAATAATCAAGGAGTAAATGAAAATAATTTGCAAACTTTACCACAAGAAATTCCCGCTCTGATTCAAACAAGACGTTTCTCAAATAGAAATTATAATGAATATTGTATGAATAATATTACAAAGATGAAATGTGAATCTCTAAACATAACAAAAGGTCAGAAAAGACTAAAATTATATTATATAAACCCAAGATCTGTTAAAAAAAAGAACAATACCTCTTAGTGATTTTATCCTTTCGAACGATTTCGACGTTGTTGCCATCACAGAGACATGGCTTGACAATAACGTGGAAGAAAACGTGCAGTAGTGAGCTTGTTCCTGACGAGTATCGCATGAAGCAAGTCCCTCGTCCTGGGAACATGCGCGGAGGTGGAGTCGCTATTATTTATAAGTCAAATATAGAATTTAAAATGCTGACATCTTCCGGTGATGGACACTTCTCATCATTTGAGCACATTGAATGTAACGTTTCTAAAAAGAACTCCTTGCGACCTTCAGTCGTATACAGACCACCACAATCACAAAAGAACGTTTTCAGTACTAATGAATTACTTCAGGACGAATGACCTCTGTTTCTTTCAAAACAGGCAACCATTGACAAGCCAATAGTTATTGTTGGCGACTTAAACTTTCATCAAGACATACCTACGGATCGAGACGCTTCCAAGTTCAACAGCTGTCTAGAAACATTTGGTATAAAACAACATGTTCAAGAACCAACACATGTTGCGAGACATACTTTGGATGTTCTTATCACAAGAGACACTGAAAATATTGTATCAAATATAAAAGTTACTGACCCAGGACTATCTGATTCTGATGGGAAGATATCTTGTGACCATTTCGCTGTGACATTTCATATTCAATCAGAAAAACCTGCTCCAATAAGGAAAACTGTGACCTTCGAAAGTTGAGATCCATCGACATTGAATCATTTAAAAACGAAATAAAATCTTTAGAGATTCTTGACACGAACACGTTAATTTCCGATGTTGACGAGCACGTGGAATCATTAAACAACAGCTTGATATCACTTGATGACCAGCACGTCCCTTGGCTTACTAAAACAATAGTGCTTAGACCGACTTGTCTATAGTTTAATGAAAAACAAACATTTTAAACGAAAACTTGAACGCAAATATGACAGTAGATTATGGGATATACAGAAATTACTGTGCTTCAGTGAATAAATTGCTGAAACAAACACGTGTTAACATCTATTCTGAAAAGATAGAGTCCTGCGAACGTGATCAGAAAACTTTATCCAAAGTGACAAAGAAATTTCTTGGTAGAGACACGGAGACCGTGCTGCCAACATCTTCCTCTTCTAAAGAACTAGAGCAAAATATCAGCGATTTCTTCCTCGATAAAATTGATGGAATAAGGAATAAAATTAGGTCAGAAACAGAATTACAAACCAGTGCGATTACCACCGGGGAAATTTTGAACACGCAAATAGATAAACTTGTTGAATTTACTCCAGTCTCACAGGATGAAGTGAAAAACATATTATTTCAAAAGTAAATCGTGTGGGCTAGATCTACTTCCGACATGGCTTTTGAAAGAATGCTTAGAAGAACTGCTACCATCTCTCAATAAAATAATCAGTTATACTTTAGAGAAAGCATATGTACCGAAATCCTTCATAAGTTCGTTGATCAGACCACTCATCAAAAAGTCAGATCTAGATGCAAATTCTCTGAAGAACTATAGACCTGTCTCTAATTTACCGTACGTGTCTAAAATACTAGAAAAGGTAGTCGATGCTCGTTTGGAAAGCCACTTGTCTTCGAACAGTCTCCACGAAGAGCAACAGTCTGCATACAGAAAATTTCGTTCCACTGAGACTGCATTACTAAAGGTTCAAAATGAACTCAACTCCCTTGACCAAACTGATGTAACGATGTTAGTGATGCTTGACTTATCAGCTGCTTTCGATACCATC